>NC_073237.2:120635000-120890000 GCF_029281585.2 Gorilla gorilla gorilla
GTTGCACTAACAAACCCAACCCCTCTGACTTCCGCTCCTTGAGTGACAAGGGTCAGAAATCAAGTGGCGCGGTTGCCAACCTTCTCACTCAGGAACAGCGCCAAACACGTGGTGCCCCAGAGATCAGAGAGGGTGAGGAGCTTGGATTCCACCAGCCGTCACGCTGTTCCCAGCCCCAAAATGGGGAGGCTCAGCACCCACAGGGAGTGACGTCTGGTTACTCTGAAAACATAGACAAGGAGGCTCAGGTGAGGCCGGAGACCCGGCCAAGTACTTTCCATGTGTTGCCTTCGTTAATCCTCGTGACAACTTTGAGCTGATCCTGTTTTTCAGATGAAGTTAACTGAGGCTCAGAGAATGAAGCTGCCAGTCCAAAGCCATAAACCACACACTTTGGAAACTGAGATTTGAACCCAGGCCCGGCTGGCCCCAGAGTTAGTGCTCTTTGCACGTGAATCCCAGGCACACTGGCTGGCTGAGGTCCCTCCCTGGCTGGGCCTCTTGCCCCCACTGTCTGCTGCATCTGCGTGGGTGCAGGACAGGGGCCAGACCTCAGCGCCGCTGCGTGTCCACTCCTGCCCCGAGCAGTCCATCCTTGTTCTTGGCAGGGAGCAGATCTCAGGGCCACGGCTCCAGCTTTTCTCCTGCAAGGCCTGGCCAGCTCTGTGGCTGTACTCATGCCCAGAGAGACAGGTGGCAGCGGCAGAGTTAGGCACACCTGGCTGTGAGTCACACCCACCTTGCGCTCCCCATGTCTCTTGGGCTTGTCACCGCCCACTCAGACCTCTGTTTTCCCATTTGTGGAGCAAGGGGTAATAGCAGTTCCTGTCTCTGGGGCAGTTTTCCCAGTCTATTGTGGTAAGGGTGTATAGTCCTCAGTTCCACGCCAGGCCCAGAAGAGGCCTTTGATACTCTGTGTTGATGGTAAACGACATGGTATGGGGTGAGATCGGAGCTTGGTGGCCCCTGTGACGCTCTGGGGAGCGCTTCCCCAGGCCAGGGCATGTTGGCAGGCTCTCAGTGCAGAGCTGCCCTCCCTAAGGAATTCATCCCTTCCTTGTTTTCTTTGTTCATTCATTTCATCCCACAGATCCAGGCGCTCCGCTGAGATACGGTAATGAGCCCCAGGCATGAAGTCCCTGCCTGCGCAGGGCTGGTGTTGTGGTTCCTAAACAAGAAACAGGTGCAGGGTTCCTGGCCAGGCAGTGCTGGGGAGAGGTAGCTGGGACAGCGTGGTGGCCCATGGCTGCCACAAAGAATGGAGTTCCTTCAGTCTCTTTCTTCCATTAAAGGGCAATCCCTGGGGATTTAACCTGCTGCCTTTCGTGTGAGGTCCCAGCACTCCCAGCGTCCTGGGGAGGCCTCATCGGGCTTTGCTTTGCTTCAAGGTGTCTTTGAGAAATCAGTTTTTCCAGTTGCAATGTGGGAGTTTTCCCCAGGCTCTCCTGAGACTCACAACCGCTCCCCCTAACGCTGCTGGTCATGGGGACCCACCTGGGCCAGGCGCTGGTCACATGTGATCGCATCGACTTCTCTTGGTGACCTTGAGAGTCAGGTCCTATTAATTCATTTTACAGATGAGGAAAGGGAGGCTGAGTGAGGCTGCATCATTTGCCGAGGAGCACAGTGTGCCCACTGCCAAGTCAGGATTTGAACCCACGCCCGTGGCTTCCAGACCACACTATCGGAACCACTCTGCCCTAGTGTGAATGGATGTTTTTTTAATTCTTGGCAGCAGAAAAACCAAAGATTCTGCTCAAAGCAGTAGACTCTCAGCGGCCCATGTGTCAGGGCTGTGCTGGGTGCTGCAGGAGAGCTCTGCAGAGAAGAATAGAGACAGACTGTTGGTGCTAAAATTGGCCTGAAAAATGACCGTTTCCGCGTGAGCCAGGATTACGTTGACTCCTTGCTCCAAGGCTGTGAGGTGTGTGGGGTTAGGTTCATGTGACAGATGAGGAAGTGGAGGCTCAGAGAGGCTATGTGGCTTGCCGAGGTCACACAGCCCCGGGCGGCCTTATTCCACATCCACCTGCTCTGTCTGCCATCATCCATGTTGGTCTCCGGACTAGCTTGGGCCTCCCCAACATCCTGCATTTGGATAAACTGAGGCCTAAAGAACAATTCAGGGCTTGATCCTGAACGGGGGAGGGGACGGAACCCTTTGCGTACTTGTGGAAATGGACACTCATTCCACAGCGAAACTGCCTTCAAAATGCCACTGATTCTCAGGGCAGGAGAAGACTTAAGAAATGACAGCGGGCAGTCAGGACACGTGTGTCTGTGACAGCAGGGGGGCCCGTATCCACCCTTCCTGGGACCGACAGCCAGGGTGATGGGGTTTTATAGCATCTGGAACAGGCAAGCCTTTTATAAGAAAATGTTTCCAAAGCTGTCCCGTCCCACCGTTGGCAAGCAGTCCTTAAACGGCAAAGAAACAGCCGTGCTCCGCATTCACGAAATGGTGAGCTGGCATTTAGGCCATTTATTTAAAGCGGGAGTTGAGGAGGCTAAAGACTTCAGTTCTGAGTGGCGGCTCGCAGCCTCACTGCAGCAGGGGAGCGTAATCTTCAGGGTTTTCTTCCCATTTACGGGTTTTTTTGTTGTTGTATATTTGTAAAATGAGGCTTCTGCTGGCAAAAGCAGGTTTTAGCGAGTGCGGCGGCTCTTTCAGGACCTAATAAGGCCCCAACGGAGGGTGAATTCCAGCAACACTTTCCTTCCCCACAGGGCCCCCCCATTCCGTCTTGCCTCATACACTTTGGGCACAGGGTACCATTCATCTTGCTTCCCATTAATGGAATTACCGCCATCACTTCTGTGGGATGAGATGGGCCCTTTGGAACTGTCTTGGGGACAGAGGCAGGATTGGCCACCAGGCAGTTTTGCTTAGAGGGGAAGGGAAAGAGAGAGGGAGAGAAAACTCTTACAAATGGATGCTTCCTTGGGTGGTAAAGATCCTTGGCCATGGAGGACAGAGGCCGCAGGGCCCATCCAATCTGCTTCCTGCTCATGTCCCGTGTGAGCCTCGCTGTGGCAGGGCATGTGATGGCCCCAGTGGCAGATGTGAACGGGGCTTGACACCTGTGTACCACAGCCCCTTGACTTCACAAGAAGGGAAGGAGGGACCTAGCATTTATGGGCTGCTGACAGATGCCTGGCACTGTGCTGGCCAAAATTTGGGAAGTGGTATCTGTGTCCTCATTTTTAGATGAAACAGCAGAGTCCCAGAGAGTGTAGACACTTGCTTTGAGTCACACAGCTGATGAGCAGTAGCACTGAAGTTTGAACCTCAGTCTGTCCATTTTCGTGGAGGACCAGCAGTGCCCCTCCTTGAGGCTCCAGAAGCAGCAGAGTGTGGACTCACAGTCCGGGTACCTGTCAGCAGCCTGTCCCGGCATCACCTCCCAATTCCCCAAGAAAGTGAGCAGACATCTGGAGGGTTTTTGCTTTCATGTAAGAATGCTGATTGAGGACAATGCTGAATATCATGTATTCCGCCTGGACATCTGATAGAATTTCAGGGGTCTGGGATCCTGAGAATGAGGGAGGGAGGTTGGGAGCTGACCGGTCTGACACACTGTGCTTGCCATTCTGCATGTCCATTTGCAGCAAGGCTGGCAATCATTGTCCTCTCCAGTGCTGGCTGTGATAGATTGATAGGGGCTGCCCGAGATGCCATGTTGAGAAGGCTTTGGAGACTGGCATTGATTAGCAATGTCTGCTGTGTGCACAGGAATGAAAAGATGGGTGTGAAAAGGACCAGACCTAACTTAGTACAATTCTTAACCTGAGCAGGGACCCCAGGGGCACCAGCTCTGCTTAGTTCTTGTGATTAGTTCATCGTGTGCCTCACCACACTTCCATCCCAGTAAACTCCAGGAGGGCGAGACTGTGCACAGCACACAGTGGGAATTCCACAGATAACAGAAGGAAGGATTGATGAAGGCTCTGCAGCCCCCAAAGAGCCAAGAGTTGGAATCCTACAGTGAATGTTTTTAAAAACATAATTTTAAACTTCTAGGGATGAGATGTAGGTGCCCACTTATTTAAACCAGGGCCATTTCATCCACGTCACTAACTTGCTGGATGTCTTTGAGTCATGGTTTCACCTGCCTGAGCCTCGGTTTCCTCATCTTCACTCTCAGCACTGTGGAGAGGTGACCTGGTTGATGACAGTCATGGAGCCCAGAACCCATGGGTAACGGGGTCAGCATTCAGAAGTGTCAGCTCCAGCTGCCTGCCTCCGCCTGCCAGGCCCTGTCCTCTGCCAGGCGGAGCTCCTGGTTCTCTGGGTCTGTAATGCTTTCCTTCTCACTTCTCAGACATCACTGCTTCTGGGGAGTCTCCTCTGACCTCAGCACACTGCTTAGAAACCCCTGCTTGGTGCCTCCATAGCCCCTTCTGCATCTTCCCCAACATGGCCCCCAACCCTGTGAGGCCCACTAATGGCCAGTCCCCTGCCCCAGGATCCCCTCCAGGGCTGGGACTGACCCACTTTCCTCTGTGGTCCCAGTGCTCAGCCCAGGGCCTGGCCTGGCAAAGGCCTCGGTGACGGTAATGAGGGGAGGGAGCAATTCACCCTTCGTTTGTTCGTCAGGCCTGTGGCCATGGGGACAGCTGAGATGCTGAGACCACTGTGTCCAAAGCCCAGGCTTTTTCTGGGGACAGATAGGTCAGCGGGACGGATGGAACCAGCTCTGTGACTCACATACCCATTGTGCCTGCTGCGGTGATCCTTTAAACGACAGTTAGGTTTGATCCTGCGGGAGGTGGGTGTTTGGAAAGGTTTTGAGCAGGGGAGTGGCCCCCCTGAAGCAGAGTGTGGCCCGTGGAGGCTGGGGGGCTGGGAGGGGGCTGTGAACTTCAGGAGAGAGGAGGGGGAACGGGGCTGTCCTGGGGAGAGTGGGGAGAAGTGGGGAGCAGCCTGGAACAGTGCCGGGCACCTGGTGTTCACAGCCTGAGCTCCTACGTGGAGACCCCTGGATCAGGGAGTAAAGAATTCTGGGCTGCAAGTCAGAAGAAATGCTCCCCAGGGGCTTCAGTGGTTTCAGAGTCTCAGGAATCATCTCTGGAGGGGTGACTGGGGCAAGGGTGGGCTGGGGCCCTGGTCTTAGACTCCTCACCAGTCAAGGAGGGCAGTGTGCTTTTTGCCCTTAACTCTCCTCTGACCCTGGCCCTTCATACCTGGATCTGGCTTGGGGGCAGGGTGAGGCCGAGGCCCACAGAAGCCATAGGGTCAGCCTAAGAGCGAAAGTGGAAAAAGAAAAATCATGAAGCAATAATGAGCCCATGGTACATCGAAGGGGCCATTGAATCCCCGTGGACTCAGGACGACAGTGGCTGGAGCAGTGGTTGTCTATGTGTGGCTGGAGTGTGTGCAGAGGGGCCAGTGCTTGAGCCTGAGTCTTCACAGCCCCTCCTCCACACATGCAAATCCTAACAGTGTGTTATTATTGATATGTAAATATTAGCTATTAGCTTTTTAAACAATAATTCCTCCTCCTACTGCTATTGTGGCTTCTTCATCAGAGCACCCTTCAGATCAGTAGGGGTCGGCCAGGTGGCGAAGGCCTGTAGTTAGAGCATGGGGAGACTGCGTGAGCAGGTGCAGAGGTGGGAAACAGCAGTTGCAGGAACCATAAGTGGCTCCGTGGAGCTGACGTGGTGGAGGACAGACGTCACCTGGGCTTGGGCTTGATGGGTCAAGGGGTCTTAGGTGCTAAGCTCAGGAGGGATGGCAACCCAGAAACCTTGAAGGTGGATAAGGAAGGGGAGATGGGGTCTTAGGAATATGTGTCTGGTGGCGCGTGTGGAAAATGACGGTGCTAAGGCTGGGAGGACTTACAGGCCAGTGGGGAGGCCCAGGTGCTGATGCCACTGTGGACATTCCTGAGCCTCTCAGCTACCTGAGGCCGCACTTCCACCCAAAAAGAGTCCTTGGCTGGGCCTGGTGTGGTGGCTCACACCTGTAATTCCAGCACTTTGGGAGGCCAAGGCAGGTGGATTGCTTGAGGCCAGGAACTCGAAACCAGCCTGGCCAACATGGTGAAATCCCACCTCTACTAAAAATAACAAAAATTAGCCAGGCATGGTGGCACACGCCTGTAATCCCAGCTACTTGGGAGGCTGAGGCAGGAGAATCTCTTGAACATGGGAGGCGGAGGTTGCAGTGAGCCGAGCTTGTGCCATTGTACTCCAACCTGGGCAAGAGAGTGAGGCTCCATCTCAAAAACAAAACAAAGAATCCTCAGCTCTTTCTCCCATCCCACCACGTTCTCCTACCCTATCCTGCTGGGTGTTGGGGTGGCGGAGGGCTCTCACCTTGGCACCCTCAGCCTCTCTTGGCTTTCCTGTGAAAAACCAAGCCAATGCCTGCCGACTTGTGAGAATAAATGATAAAATCTGTGACACTCCCAGCGCTGCCTGGGGAGAGGAAGGAAAGTGTCTTCCCTAAATTCCTATTTCTGCGTGTCGTTTATTCTCTTCCCCGTCAGAGAAGCTGGTTTGCTTCCTGGGGCAAGAGAGGCCCGCGTTCACGGGAGCGCACCCACAGGCCCCATCCAGGTAGGTCGGCAGCCACGGAATTCATTTGTATCCCCAATTTCCAGGCTGCCTCGTGAATCTGCAAGAGCCCTGCTCCTCGTGTGCTGTGGAGAGTGCATCGTGTTGTCCCTGTGACTGATTTCTGATCCTCCCTGCATTTATTTGTTTATTTGGGTCTGAGAAGTCCAAGGTGAAGCTGTGAGAAGGGGCGCCTTTGAGTTTTAATACAGGATGCACCATCATATAAGGACACTTTGGTCAACAGCAGACTGCGTATGTGACGTTGGTCCCATAAGATTATAATGCCATCTTTTGACTGTACCTTTTCCACGTGTAAACACACAAATACTGACCATTTCATTACTGTCGACTGCAGTACTCGGTACAGGACCATGCGGTACAGGTGTGTAGCCCAGGAGTGACAAGCGACACCCTATCGCCTAGGTGTGGGGGAGGCGAGACCATCTGGGTTTGTGTAAGTCAACTCCAAGACATTCACGCAGTGACAAAATCGCCTCATCATGCATTTCTCAGAGTGTGTCCCTGTCGCTAAGCGATGTGTGACTGTTTATATCTGTGGTACTTTGTAGGCGTTGGGGGCGTGGGCTGGGTTTGTAGGTTCCCCTAGGTGAGCAGTAGTGTCCCAGGCATTGAGGAGGGCTGTTTCCAGGTCTGTCCGGGTGTCGTTTTCCATGGAGGAGGAGTTGCTCAAGAAGATGAGCCCAGGCTAGCCCACAAGCCCTCACCCCCTCGCACACCCAGGTAGCTGCAGGAGGATTCTAGAGGAGATTGGGTTCTGCCCCCAACAAGGGGCTCAGCCACACCCCCCCACCCCTGGCCCACCATAGGACTTAGTGCCCACTTGGGATGCAGTCAGAATATTTTTAGGTTGACTGGGCGCATGAGGGTGGGGAGACGCATGAGTCAGATACCGGCTGGATGACTTCATGTATGTTAGTTGACACATTATACAGCTGGGGAGACTGAGACTCAGAGAGGCTGAGGGTCTTGGCTAAGATGCCCAGCAAAGAAGTCTTCATACCACATCTGACTCCCCACTCCCTTGAGAATTCCCATCACCTAGAGCACCCGGCCCAGCCCCTGCCTCAGTGCTGGGGAGGATCAGTGGAGACCAGGGTGGGGGGACCAAGCACGATTTCAGACCTCCTGTGTACCGGGGCACTTTGCCTACACAGTCTCATCTTCAGTAGATCTCTTTCCTGGTTTTCTGATCACAAAAGTGAGGCTTAGAGAGGTGATCGATTTGGGCGAAGTTTCCCAGCAAATAGGTGGAGTGTCCCATATTTCAGTTCTGGCCTGGCCTGGAGAGGATGGGGGGCTTCAACCTGTCTTGGTGGGATAGCCTGGGCTGTGATACCAGAGGCATCACTTTCCCACCAAGAAAGAGCAGGAGGGTCTTTATGGGGGCAAACAGGGCAGGGAGCTACCCCTCGGACCCCTGGGAAACATGGGGCTAGATTGGGCCCGACACCAGCCCAGTCCCTTTGCAGCCTACTCCAGCCTTTCTCTTCCCTTTTTTTTTTTTTTTGAGACGGAGTCTCACTCTGTCACCCAGGCTGGAGTGCAGTGGCACGATCTCGGCTCACTGCAACCTCTGCTCCCCGGGTTCAAGCGATTCTCCTGCCTCAGCCACCCGAGTAGCTGGGACTGCAGGCACACACCACCACGCCTGGCTAATTTTTGTATTTTTAGTAGAGGCAGGGGTTTCACCATGTTGGCCAGGCTGGTCTCGAACTCCTGACCTCAAGTGATTTGCCTGCCTCGGCCTCCCAAAGTGCTGGGATTACATGCGTGAGCCACGCGCCTGGCCCAGCCTTTCTCTTTCTGACTTCACTTGCCCCACCTGTGCAGTGGGAGGACAGGAGAACCCCTTTGTCTGTTGAGTGCTGATTATGTGCCAAGGAATTTGCTGCATGATCTGATCTGATGGCCCCAGTGACTCTTTGAAACCCGGCCCCTTATTGGCACCACCCAGTCACTCCCTGGCTGCGTTTCCCTCAAGGCACGTATCGCTGTCTGAAATGACCGTGTCTGTTCACTCTCATGTCTGTGTCTACCTCCCAACCACGCAAAACCTGTGGGAGGGGAAGGCCTTCTCTGTCTTGTCCACTCCTGTGTCCCCAACCCCTCGGACAGCACATGGCTTCACGAGCTTCTCAAGTAATGCTTGGCAAATGATGGCAGAGTGGGTTAACCCTGGTGTTCTCAAAAAGGGAATGGAGGCCCACAGAGGGCAGGCCCATCCCTGGGTCACACCGCCAGGGCAGGATTGGAGCCCCTGCCTGTCCAGGGTCAGCTGGGGCCTCTCTCACTGACCAGCTTTGAGCCTGGAATTCCAGGTGTGCCTGGCTGTGTCCTTGCAGGTTCACACCGCCCAAAGAAACTTCCAGTCCACACTTGTGGCTTTGGATCAGCTCAGAAAAAGTGTGTCCTGTGACTGCTCGAGGAATCTGGGCATTTAGCCCAGAAAAGAGTGTGTTTCCTGGCTTCCTGAGAACTGGGGCCCACCCTGCCCCCGGTCTAGGCGTGCAGAACAGGAGAGAGGGGAGTTGAAATCGGGGCCTGGAAGGGTACGGCGTCAGACCTTATCATCTGAGTGAGGCTTGCCGCTCACGCCGAGACTGTCCCAGCCGAGCACTCCAGGAGAGGGTATCCCCACCATTGGAGCGTCCTTAGAGATGGCAGCAGCGCCTGGAGTTGCTGGAGAAGAAACATTCCTCACGCTCATGCGAATGTTTCCCTGGGCTGCTGTCCCAGCACTGGGTACCGTGGGGCAGACATGGGTGTGACGTTTTCCAAGCACGAGGTGACCAGTGTCCATTGGGTCATCAGGCCTCCAGGGCCACATGTTTGGAAAGCTATTCCTGGAGCACCAGGCATCTGGCCCCTCGCTCTGTGGCTAGGCACGGGTTTATGAGGGGACCCTGCAGAGAGCTGGGGTCCTCAGCCTTGACATTTGCACATTGTGTATAATTTCACGCTTTGCTTTGCTTTTTTCTCTTCATTTTTTTCTTTTTTTGAGACAGGGTCTTGCTCTGTTGCCCAGGCTGGAGTGTAGTATCGTGATCTCGGCTCACTGCAGCCTTGACTTCCTGGGCTCAAGGGATCCTCCCACCTCAGCTTCCCAAGCAGCTGGTGCTACAGGTGCATGCCACCACAGCTAATTTTTGTATTTTTTGTGGAGATGGGGTTTCTCCACATGTTGGCCAGGCTGGTCTCGAACTCCTGACCTCAGGTGATCCACCCACCTCAGCCTCACAAAGCACTGGGATTACAGGCGTGAGCCACCACACCCTGCCTGTTTTGTTTTTCTTGAGAAAGATCAGAGCTTCCCTGCTGCATCTCCCGCTTTTCGCTTGTGTTTTCTTTTCTTCCTCACCAGCAGGCTGCCTGGTGACTGGCCTGGGGGCCTCCTCCCTCAGACCAGGAAATCACCCAGTACTCAGAGAGTGTTCACTAGAATTACCCTCATGTTCACTGGAATATACTGGTCACATTTCTGAGAGGGAGACCCCCTTTTTGTACTCATAGGAGAGTGGAGGAGGCCGGCCATGCTTCTCCTCAGCCAGGATTGAAAAAGTCACCTAGCACAGTGGCCTGAGTCCACTGGTTCCCAAATCCCAGACCCAGGCCAGGCCTAGGGCCGTGTGAAGTCTTCCGCGGACCCACGGTGAAATAAGAAAAGGAAGGCCTGGCTTGGCATAGCTACTTTCCATGTCAGCTGTTTTTTCTTTTTATTTTTATTTTTTTTTTGGAGGCGGAGTCTCACTCTGTCACCCAGACTGGAGTGCAGTGGTGCGATCCCAGCTCACTGCAAGCTCCACCTCCAGGGTTGAAGTGGTTCTCCTGCTTCAGCCTCCTGAGTAGCTGGGATTACAGGTGCCTGCCACCACACCCAGCTAATTTTGTATTTTAGTGGAGACAGGGTTTTACCATGCTAGCCAGGCTGATCTCGAACTCCTGACCTCAGGTGATCTGCCTACCTCGGCCTCCCAAAGTGCTGGGATTACAGGTGTGAACCACCACACCCGGCCTGTCCTTTCTTTTATGAAAGATGGTGATACTAGGTGGACGTTTTATTTTAGATGCCGGAAAAATCTGGCAACCTATGTCTATCTTCAAAATGTGGGAGAAGCTGTCCAGGCCTGTGACACCTCCAGGCCCGGAAGCCATTGATGTACTTCTGTACCCCAGACACAGAAGTGGAGCCCGGGGCAGACTTTGATGCCTCAAGAACCTCTGAGTCATGGCCACACGTGAGCCCCCGGCTCTGCCCTGGTGTGCGGTGGGGCGTATTGGTTTCCTAGGGATATTATAACAAATTACTGCAAACTGGGTGCTTGAAAACAACAGAAATTCATTCTCTCATGGAGAATCCTGGAGGCGCGATGCCTGAAATCAGGCTGGTGGCAGGCTCAGTTCCCGTGGAGGCTCTGACAAAGCACCTGCCGTGCCTTTTTCTGGCTTCTGGCAGGCGCTAGCCACCCTCCTTGTTCCTCGTTCCGTGTTCCGTGGCTCGTTTATACATCCCTCCAGCGCTCACCTCTGTCGCCACATGGCCTTCTTCCTTGTGCGTCTGTCTCTGTGTCCATCCCTCATAGAAAGACACCCGTCATTGAATTTGGGCCACCCTAATCCCATGTGACCCCAGCATAACTTGATTAGTATCTCCAAGTAAGGGCCTATGCCCCAGTTCCAGATAGACAAGGGTTTGGGGGGAACATTACTCTGGAGGCATAAGGGATGAGGAGGGCAGGTCCAGGGAGCCTGCCCTCATTCCCGGGAGGAGACAGGAGACCAAGGAGCAGAGTCTGGCGGGGGAACGCTGTCACCACAGCAAGGGCCAGGCTGGGGCCACAGGGGGTGGGTCAGACACGCCCACTGAATACTCAGGGGCACGGGAGGGCCGGGATCCCCCTGACTCTCTGCATCCCAGATTCATTCCTACGCTTTCATACGGGCCCCAAAGACAAGTGCTGAGTAGATCTTGGTCTTCAGCACGATGTTTTTTAAAAACAGGCTTGCAGCGTTTGGTCCTTTGGTGGCACCAGCCAGGACCACTGAGGGCTGAGAACGTCTCAGCGCCCAGCACAGGCCGCCAGCCCTGGCTTTGCTCTTTTGGGTTAGAGGGCAGCCCCTCCCAGTAATGACAGGGCCCCGCCATTCCCGGCAGCGCCCACCAGCACAGCCTCCCCCGCTTTGTGGACAAAGGGCAGCCTGTGGGGCAGGAAGGAGGGAATCCAGCCTCCCCTGTTCCCCCAGAGGCCTTTATCTATTTTGGCAAAGGCCCTGTGATCAGACGTTTCCGCCCTGACAACTCCCTGCCAAGTGATCTCAAGCAAGGGAGTCCCAGAGCCCTGCTGAGCCCCACTTCTCTCCTGTGAAGTAGGAGGCACAGTTCCAGCCCTGTCCCTCTCAGGAAGGCTGGGGATGACAAGGCAAACTCTTCCCGTGCCTAGCCCAGGGCCTGGCACATAGTAGGTGCTCAGTCAATACTGAATGAGAGAGAGCATCTTGGAGCCCAGAACGTAAATTTCATGCCACTCCTGCGACGGAGCCTCAGTGGGGCCTCTTGGGAAGGAGAATCTATAGGCATTTCCTTCCCCACGTCCTAGGACACAGTTAGCTGAGACGACCGGGCAGGGGTGGGGAAGTTGAGTGTGCACGTGTGGCACTGGACAGAGGACAGAGGCTGCTAAGCTGCATCTCAGGCATTGATTGGCATTGAGTAAAACCCACCTAGACTTGGTATCGCGGGAGGGAGGGTTGTGTGCAGGGAGCCCTGGAAGGGAGCCTGGAGAGCTGGGTGCCAGCCCTGGCTCTGCACCCCTTACCAGCCATGTGCAGGTCATGGCAGTGCCCTGTGGATCCTACTTCCTGAGCCTCCCCTCTGCAGGCTTGATGCCACTGCTGTCATTTCGGCCTCTATCCCACAACTCGCACAGGGCTTGCCTCACCTCTAGGCCTTTGCACGTGCCATGCCCTCTGCCTGGAGTGCCCTGCCCCCATTCCTCCACTCAGAGCTGCTTCCCGTTCTGAGGAAAAATCCCATGCCCCAGGTAGACTGCACGCACATTTTCCTGTGTTTCCACACCCTGCTTTGCAGAGCAGCGGGCACCCTGGTTGTAGTTTAAGGGACGCCTGAGAGCCCCATTGAGGATGGAGATTGGTCCCCCTTGCCTGGCACACGCTTGGTGCCCAGCACTTGTGTGTCCATTGAGTGAGCAAATAATGGAATGTCTGGAGGCATGTGACGCCTCTGCTGTGTGGCTTGGTTTCCCCATCTTTAAAATACCAGATGTGGGCCAGGCGCAGTGGCTCTCGCCTATAATCCCAGCACTTTGGGAGGCTGAGGCGGGAGGATCACCTGAGGTTGGGAGTTCGAGACCAGCCTGGCCAACATGTTGAAACCCTGTCTCTACTAAAAATACAAAAATTAGCCAGGTGTGGTGGTGCATGTCTGTAATCCCAGCTACTTGGGAGGCTGGGACACAATAATTGCTTGAACTAGGGAGGCGGAGGTTGCAGTGAGCCAAGATGGCACCACTGCACTCCATACTGGGCGAAGAGCGAGACTCCGTCTCTAAGTAAATAAATAAAATAAAATACTGGATGTGGACTGGTGGAGTCTTTGGGGATCTGGTGAAACATGAGGCCTCAAGTGAGCGGACTTGGGTCTTTCCTGCTCCCAGGAGTGGAATGGGAGTGTGGCAGCGACCACGCACACGTTTGTTTAATGATTATCCAATGTTGACCCAAAACTATGAGCAAAGCTCCGGGGATTTTCTGGGCGTTCAGCACAAAATTCCCAGTTAATGGGTTCCAGTGTCTTAAAAAGGCAGGACTGAGGCGGTCTCTATGGAGTTGTTCTGACTGCAGCTGGGCCCTGTCCTTCCACACCTGCCCCTGCAGGAATTCTCCGGACGCCTGTGGAGGGAAGAATGTGTGTGTCTGGGGTCCGAGACCACATGCACCGCCTGGTGGAACTTTCTCTGCTCTTGCATGTCTGGTGGGAGCTTCCCTTAATGACACAGGATCTGCCGAGATTCATCCCCAACTCCAGGCTGGCACCAGTGTTCAAGCCCCTGCCTCTGCTGTCTCCCAGGTCTTCAAATTTGCACCACTCTGACTCTCAGTTTCCCTATCTGCAAAATGAAGGCAGGAATGCCCACCTCATGGGGTGAGCCAGTGGACCCAAATATGTGGTGCAGTAGGTGCCACGGAGTAGTGGTACGTGATTGTGTGGCTGTTAGTGTGAGTATTCCTTACTTTAGAGAGCAGAGGAAAACAGATCAGCAGATTGTTTAAGCCAAAAAATGTCTGTTGTTTGAAGAATTTCGTTTTGGAAGGCAAGCCCAGGTTTTGGGTCAGAACCGTATTCCCTCAGGAACGGCACGGTTGAACGTCAAGGCATATTTTACAGGCTTGGTGACCACTCAAGCCTTTGAGCCCTCCATGCGGGTGCTCTGAGGTCAGACTTTTCGGGAAGCCCTCACACAGCTGGTCTGCTTGTCGCGTTGGTAGCACCGTTTCCACAGAGCAGGCTCTGTTTGGCTATGAATAGATGTTTTTCTCACTCTTTTCTTGGATGCCTGAATGGCAGGCTCCCCTCCTGCAGTCTCAGAGGCCGACCTGCATGTAAAACTCCAAGCAGACATCAGAGTGGGGTCGTCTGTTCCTGCTTGGACTTGAGGCTCTCAGCAAGGCTCAAAGAGCTGGGTCGATGGCCACCATGACCCAGGGAGCCTCCCGAGAGTCTCCCAGGCTATAGTTTCTGAAGGCTTCTGAGTGAACTGAAGAAATCAGAATTCATGGAAGAGGCAGCAGATCGGAGCAACAGCCGAGATCGAGGAGGATGGTTCAGGATCTCCAAACACAGGCCTGCTGGTTCCACGGTGTCCAAGCCGCAGATGCAAAGCCTGTTAGGACAGGAAGGACACGAGACAGCAGCCAGGGCCGGCCGCAGGCAGGAGGGCCGGGCCACCAGCAGTTAGGAGTGTGGGTTCTGGAGCCACACAACCTGGGTTCAGATCCCAGTTTTCCCACTTCTATTGGGCAGCGTACTGTAAGCCTCAGTTTTCCCCTTCTGTAAAACGGAGATAATAATTTACCTGTCTCACAAGGCTGTTATGAGGATTAAAGTAAGTTAACATCACTCAAGTGCATAGAACGATGCTGGGTACATACTAAATAAATACAGATAAACTGAGGCCCAGAGAGGGCAAGGGACTTCGCTGTGGTCACTCAGCAAGTCATTGGGGCAGCCAAGGCTGAAACTCATGACTCCTAGTCTCGTGAACGGTTCCCCCCTCCCTGCCCTCCCCCGCAGTCAGACTTTTTAAACACTGCCTTTTGCAAAGGAAATCGCGTGACCCTTCAGCCCACAAGAATTCCGACTGCACAGAATGTCTGAAACCTCTTCGGGCTGGCTGGGGGCCTTGTTGCAATTCTATTCAGCTGTTAGTTCTTTTTTTCCCCTCTCTTTCTTTTAAAGCTCAATAGGATCCTCCTTTCCCTTCTCCACAAATAGAAAAATTAACCTCTTGACAAAGGAGTTGGAAGACTTGAGTCCCTGCTGTGTGTCCCGGAACCAATCCCCCAGCCTCAGGTTCCCCGGCTGTGAAATGAGAAGGTGTCCTCTGTTGACAGGGAGGTGGCCCCACCTGCCAGTCTGTGATTGCCACAGAGACAAGCCAGCCGAGAGGTGTCACCCTGGACGAAGGTCGGGTGAGTGCTGATTAAATAAAATCTGGTGACGCGTCCTTCTAAGAAGCGAGGTGAAACCCACCAGAGATGCTGCGTGCTTCTGCCCACCTCCTCATGTCAAAGGTGATTTGAGTCATCAGCCTGGCCTGCACTTTTCTCGCTCTCCTGTTTCCTTGCAGTGCTCCTGGGCTCCTGAGCCACTCAGGGCTGAGGCCCGGGGGCCAGTCGTGTCCCATCTGCAGGCCCCAGGGCGTTAGACCTGAGGGGCCTGGTCACCTTCTGATTTCTGCTGGGCGCCCCAGCCATGAGCTCCAGAGGCTGCCAGCCTAGGGTGTGAATCTGTCTCCGAAGCTGCTGACACGAGTAGGGACTTCCCCTCTCTGAGCTTTAGTTTTCTCATCTGTGAAATGGGTGCATGAGCCCTGCCTGGCAGGGTGAGATGAGGTACACAAGCCCTATCCTACTTCACTCCCCTCTTCCTTCCTGCCTGAAAGGCCCTGGCTCACCTGGGGTCCAGCTGGGGCACAGCAGGTGTTGATATGTCCACCTGCTGCCCCCCGGCTGTGATATGCCCCCCTGGCTGCGGGGGACAGAGGGACAGCTGGCCACGCCGGGAAGCCTGGGGACAGACCCTGGGACATCAGGGTCAGGAGCGTACAGGGTGCAGCCCTCTTGGCCTAGTGATGGGGATCCCTAGGGGAAAGACCTAGGGGCCAGGAGGTCATGGAGACAAGACTCGAACCCAGGATTGGGGCCCCCAGGTCCTCCTGTCCTTTGTGTAGGCTCACTTTCAGGTTACCCTGGCACCAGCAGGGGCCAGCCTGGTTGGGCCTGGGAATTCAGAGATGGGTGCCAAGGTGGGCCTGGAGCATGACGTAGGCAGACGTGGGGCCGAGCCCCACCTTGCTACCCGCTGGTAAGGGGCTTTGGGCAAGTCGTGGCCACTCCTGAGCCCCCATCTCCTCATCTCAAAAATGAACATCATTCCCACTCTTCCCACCTTTCATGGTTGTCATGAAGCTCCCTATAATAGTGTGGACAAAAGTCACTCTGTAGACCATCAAGAACTGACCAGGCCAGATGCGGTGGCTCATGCCTGTAATCCCAACACTTTGGGAGGCTGAGGTGGGTGGATCACCTGAGGTCAGGAGTTTGAAACTAGCCTGGCCAACATGGTGAAACCCCATCTTTACTAAAAATAGAAAGATTTGCTGGGTGTAGTGGCATGCAGGTATAACCCTGGATACTTGGGAGGGTGAGGCAGGAGAATCTCTTGAACCTGGGAGGTGGAGGTTACAGTGAGCCAAGATTGCACCATTGCACTCCAGCCTAGGTGACAGAGTGACACTGTCTCAAAAAAGAAAAAAAAAAAAAAGAACCGCGCAGAAGAAATGTGTCATTTCACCCTCTGGGGCATTTCTGTATCCCTGTCACCAAGACAGTCTGGTATGGAGTAGGTGCTCAGTAAGTGTTGAATAAATGAATGATAAAAGTTACCTATTACATACCAAGTGTCACCCAGGGAAATTTCCATAAAGTGTCCTCATCTTCACAGCAACCCCAGGAGTTTAGGTATGGCCCATTTTACAGATAAGGAAGCTGAGGCTCAGAAAGTGAAATTACTTACTGAAGGTCACACTGCAAGTGGCTGAGGAATTCAGGATTCACACCTGTCTCTTGAGTCCACGTCCTTTCAGGTGCTCAGGTGCCCACTGGGTTATTCCTTCCCTGAGGTACACTGGTGAGTGTTCAACAAACAGTTCCAGGACGAGGGAGATTTGTACACACCCCTGACTTCTAGCATTTGCCAGTTCCCATAGTGTAAAGATTCTCACCATGGCTGATTTCAAGCAACCAGTGTGATATCAGCTGTCTCACAAAATTCCTAGGATGTAACAAGCTGCCCCCACAAGCCAGAAGCCAGCTTAGTGCACCCCCATAGCTCTCTCATTTGCACAGCCCCTTGCTCACCCAAGGACAGCCACAGAATTAAGAGTGTTCCTTGAGGCTGAAACAACAGACCAGAACTAAGCCAATGGCTTGGGTGGGAGTACCTGTGCCTGTAGACCCCAGCCCTGTCCACCAGAGGCCGTGGAGCTCCCTGGGGTCTCAAAATCACACAAAGACTTGGTTGGGTGGATGAGACCTGAGGATGGATCTGCAGGACCGAGACTGGAATATTAAGTCCTGCCAGCCCCACAGTGTGCGATATTCCTGCCAGGCCTGGAGCAGAGCCCTGTAAACGCTGGGATATAATAGACAATAAAAGTCGCCGGAAAATAGTGACTCTCCTAGGACCCCTGTCGTCTCTGCCACATGCTGCTGCTGGAACCATGAGCCCTGTGATCATGAGGCACAATCGTCATGTAAATATATAGGGTCTCTCACCAGCCACAGGCCAAGATTTATTTTATGGAGACAGTGGGGGAGGGGGCCAGCTCAGTTTCATTGTCCTGGTAACTTTGTAAAATGCTTTGCCATCACTTCCCAGCTCCTGGGAGGATGCAGCAGGAGCCGTGCAGCCTCTCTCGCCCTCCCAAAAGGGGGATCCCCAGAGGCCCTGGACACCTCCTTCCAGGTCCACAGGCCCAAAGGCCTGGTGTCCATAAGGCTGGGATTCCCTGGAAAGTGGGTTTCTGGAAATACTTCTTGCAGCGATATCGCTGTTGCGTGAGTGCCGGTTGTTTATGATAACAGGAATCATAACAGTGGCAGTACCCACATTGATTGATTGATTGATTGAGACAGAGTCTCACTCCATCACCCAGGCTGGAGTGCAGTGGCGCGACCTTAATTCACTGCAACCTCTGCCTCCTGGGTTCAAGTGATTCTCCTGAATCAAGTGATTCAGTGCTCAGCCTCCTGAGCAGCTGGGATTACAGGTACCCGCCCCCACACCCAGCTAATTTTTTGTATTTTTAGTAAAAATGGGGTTTTGCCATGTTGGCCAGGCTGGTCTCGAACTCTTGACCTCAAGTGATCCACTCACCTCGGCCTCCCAAAGTGCTGGGATTACAGACGTGAGCCACCCTGCTCGGCCCAGTACCCACATTTATTAAGCTCTTCTGCATACCCGGGCCCTGATAATCCTGGGCTGGTATTTTACCTGCATGTAAAATACCTCACTTGGTCCTCACGGCAACCCTGCAAGATGGGTGCTACTGTGGCTCCTAGTTTATAGAAGAGGGAACTGCAAAGGGATGACCCTGGGACTGGCCCAGGCTCACATGGGTGGATGGAGGCAGCACCGAATTTGCACTCAGGGCTCTCAGACCCCTGAGCCTGCTGCCTCTCCACCTCCCCACAGCCTGGCCTGCTCTTCTCAGATCCAGGACACTGCCTCCCTGCAGCCCCCTTCATTGCCCCACGTTGAAATTAACGGCCTCTTCTGTGATTCAGCAACGCAGTTAAGTACTTTGGGGTTTTTTGGTTGGTGTTTTGTTTTTTGTTTTTTTAGAAAGAGGGTCTTGCTCTTTCACCCGGGTGGAATGCAGTGGCACAATACTAGCTCTCCAAAGCCTTGAAAGGGCGTAAGTGATCCTTCCATCTCAGCCTTCCAAAGTGCTAGAATTACAGGTGTGAGCCACCACGCCTGACCTAGTTAAGACTTTGATTGGACACCCCCCCCCAACACACACACACACACACACACACACACACACACACACACACACACACACACTCCATCTGCTCCTTCGCTGAGGGGAGGGTGCTCTGGACACACTGCTGAGGATGTCCAGGTCAGGACTCAGGCCTGCATTCCCATCCAAGCTCTGCCTCTGCAGCTAGGACTCCCTGAGTCTCAGTTTCCTCATCTGTCAAATGGATACACTGTCTGCCTTCCAGGGTTGTTTTGTGAGCACACAGGCTGGCACTATCCCTGAAGGATCTGGCCCAGCACCCGACACTGATGGGTGCCCTGGATGCATGCCTCCATATACACACCTCCATGGCTGTGTGTTGGGGAGCCCAGGAGGCATCCAAGCCACAGCCCCACGTCACTATGGCTACTATGCATGAGGAAGGCAGTGTGCAGGGGCTGGAGGGCTCAGAAGTGATCCAGGGTCCAAGAACAAATTCCCTTAGCAATTCCAGACCGAAAAGATCTGGTTTTCTAGTGCCCAGAAATGAGCACGTGATTAAGTACAGGGTCCCCAGTTTAATTTCAGAGCAACCCAGTGAATCACAGATCCTTTGTCAGCCACATAAGAAGCATCTGCACAAGAAGGGCGCTTCTAGACTGTGGAGTCCAACCCACTCATGTTGCAGGTGGGGAAACTGAGGCCCAGAGATAGCCTGTGACTTTCCCAAGACCATGCAGCCCTACGGGAGTCTGGGCTGTATGAGTCCTGGGCCACCAGACCACACACAGCACAGCTCAGAGCGCAAGCCACTCCTGCAGAGCTAAAAATGGCCACATCCTTCCTAAGCCCAGCTCCAGGGTTCAGTGAGGATCCTGGTCAGGAGAGCGACACAGGAAGGTGCAGGGGTTGCCATGGTGTGGCCCCAGATGCTGTGATTATGCGCCAGCCCCGTCACACCGTATGGGTGGTAGGACTGGGCAAAGAAGACGCCGCCACCTGGATGCACTGAGCCGTGCACAGCCGCGTGGAGATGATGCTGGGGGCTCGCGGTGACTCTCAAGCGGCCCTGGCCTGGCCTATCTGGAGCCTTCTCTGTGAAATGAGGCTGGTAACGCCCACTAGCAGGGTTGTAGGGGACATGGATCTGTGGCCACCTCCTCAAGGGGTGCCACACGCACCAGGTCCTGACTGGGAGTCCAGCCCCCAGGGCCTGTGGATGGCTGGCCTGGGCCCAGCCTCCGCCCCCAAGGGTGCTGGCACCTGGCATGTGCCCGACAGTTGGGGCCGGCTGGTGGGAAGGTGTGTGTCAGGTGGCAGAGCCTCGGTGCCAGGATCTCACTCACGCGTCCTCCAGGGCCTCAGCTGCCGTATGCCTGTGTCAGTCCCAGTGGCGATGAGCTGCAGATGGGGCACAGGGGTGGTTTGCCCAGGGCAGAAGTGGCTCGTTCTGAAAAAGGAAGCAGGTGCTGGCCACGGAGAGCCCCTCTTGGGGACCAGGGGCTGGGGCTGGCCTGCAGAGCCCAGATTCCTCTCACAGACTGGGTGGCGGGGGGTCTGTCTGTCCTCTGTGCCCTTGATCCCACGGTGTCCTCTACTGGGAATCCCCTTCCCCTTTAGTCCAAACCCTGCTGGTCCTTCTGGGCCACCTCAGGTTTTCTACCTGTTTTCCAAAGCTCCCTGTGACCTGGCCCAGCCAGAAGCAGCAGCCGTGGGTCCTTTTCCTGAGCAGCTTCATGCTCTTTTTGGCTTGTGGGTAGCAGTTCCAGGGCCTGCTCCTGGGGACCTGTAAGAACAGGAACTGTGTCTGAGTCATTGCAGGGTCCCGAAGGGAAGACAGGAACACTCCTCATCCTCTGATCCTGGATCCGCACCCTCGTTTTGGAGAATGCAGGGCCCGAATAAGGATGCAGTAACAATCAAATAACAACGCCACTGATGGGGTATCTGCCTTGTGCCCCGCCTGGCCCTAAGCTCTTTCAACTCGTGCAATGTCATGTAACCCACCAGCACCCCGGGCAGTAGATACTACCCTTGTCCCTGTTTTACCCGTGAGAATGCAGGTGCACACAACTGGGATGTGGCTAAGCCAGAACTTGAACCAGGACTGCCGCCTGCCAGGGCTCTCATCTCATGGGCAACCAAGGATTTGGGCCCAGTTTACAAAGGAGAGAATAGAAAGGGTTAAGCTTTTAAAGGAACAGCAAGGGCCAGGCACCCTGGCTCACGCCTGTAATCTCAGCACTTTGGGAGGCCGAGGTCAGCAGATCACCTGAGGTCAGGAGTTCGAGACCAGCCTGACCAACATGGAGAAACCCCATCTCTACTAAAAATACAAAATTAGCCGGGCGTGGTGGTGGGTGTCTGTAATCCCAACTGCTTGGGAGCCTGAGGCAGGAGAATCGCTTGAACCTCGGAGGTGGAGGTTGCGGTGAGCCAAGATCATGCTGCTGTACTCCAGCCTGGGCAACAAGAGCGAAACTCCATCTCAAATAAATAAATAAACAAACAGCAAGAACAGTTACGCTTTTCAGCATTTTGCTGGGCCCCAGTGTGGATAGGTGGGGAGTGAGCACAAGGACCAAAGGAAAGGACCCTTGTCCCTCCCTGAGCCTACACTGGTCTAATCGGGTGGCGCTGCCATCAGATTCCAGTCCCTGGTGAGCAGGGGGCTCCGTGGCGGCTGTGACAAGTTCCATTCGCCTTGGAGGTGGCAGCCGGAGCTATTTTTAGAGCAGCGCGTGGTGGGGGAGTTTCCTTTTGGCGGTGTCTGGGGACCGGTGTCTTGGGAAGGGGAAGTCCCATGCGGGAGACAGAGGCCCTTCTTCCTGCACCCACCCCAGCCCAGAGAGGCGACCCAGCTCCCTGGAGGCCCAGGCACCTCATGTCTGCCCTCAACCCAGAGCAGAGCAGACCTTCCCTGGAGCTTCTCAGGAGCCACTTCAGAAGGTACCCAGACTTTCTCTGCCTCCTGCTATGGGAACCGCTTGCTCTTAGGGTTGTGTCCAGCGAGGGATGGGGAACCAGGCCCCAGGGACCTCCAGGGCTGGAGCTCCAGGGACCTTGACCTGGCTGCACCTCTGCCACCCACCGCTGGCTCAGCCACCTGCTGGTGGGGCCGCCCATTCAGCCAGTCCCACCAACCTGACAGGACCTTTGCCACTAGCCTGGGACAGGGGTGGCTGCTGACAGCTGCTTTCACATTGAGTAATCCCCGGGCTTGGCCAGAACTTCTGAGTTTCCAGGGAAGCAGAAAAAGCAATTCTTTCTCTAGGGTGGGTTTTGTCTGCCCCTTCCTGCCTGTAGGAAGGAGAGAAAATTAGGGGAGGCCAGGGGCTTGAAAGCTTTCCCTGCGTGGAGGCCACTGGATGGGATTCTAGATGCTCGCCTGGGACCCAGGGTGAGCTTTTTACAAACACCAAAGCCCTCCAGCCCCCGGGGCTGTTCCACTTGGTCTTTCTTCCACTGTCGGTCAGCAGGGTAGTAGCTGCGGTTCTGCTCTGAAATCCATCCCTTCCCTTAAGCCCCAGCCTCTCCCCAGTGGTCCCCCTGGCATGAGTTGGTCTGGGGGGCCAGGCTTCTCCCTCCTGGCCTCAGGTGTTTCTGTACTGAGTCAGCAATCAGTTACCCAGCCTCTCCTCTGCCACCTGCTGGGGCCATGGAGAGAGTGGTTTAGTCTCTACCCTCAAGGACATTTCCATGTTCAAGGAGAAGAAGACACATGAATTAGAGACAGCATGGGGGAGCAGGCTGTGGAGCTGGGAGTGACGGGGTGAGTCCAGGAAGGCTGCCTGGAGGAGATGCCCAGGAGAGAAGTTTGCTGGGAGGCAGCTCATTCCAGGCAGGAGGAGCAGAGCCTGCCAAGGCCTCGAGGTGAGAGCAAGATCATTTCCCAGGCAGGCAGGGGTCTCTGGGATGGTGGGCCTGCCAGCGGGCCTGGGACTCCTAGAGTGAGACCGCAGCTTTCCCCAGCTGCATTGTGGTCACCAAGGATCACCTCAGGCAAATGATTAAAATGCAGACTTTGGAGAGGGTTGGATCTGAGTTCAAAAACAGGCCATGCTGCTTATCAGCTGCATGAGCTCGACAAGTCATTTAACTTCTCTGCACCTCAGTTTCTTCATCTGTAAAAGTGAAGGGCTTGCAGACCTCACAGCAGGGATGTGCTGAGCTGCTGCCTGCAGTGCCCGACACAGAGGAAGCCCTCAGCAGATCTCAGCTTCATCTTCAGGGAGGCTGGGAGCGGACCCAGCCTTGACCAGGTCCCAGAGTCAAGAACCTTCTGGGCAGAAGCCAAATGCTTTGTCACTCCTTTAACTGAGATACAAGATGTTTACAGCTTCTGCATTTTTTTTCTTCCAGAATTGGGTTTTATTACCCGAGGAGGAAGTGAAAGGTGATTGGGATGCTCCTCGATTTTCAAAAAGGCGCTGGGAACCCTGCAGTGTGCGGCCCAGTTGGTTTTGAATCGCCAGTGACTTTTGTCTGATCTGTGACCACAGGGATGCTGAGCCCTCAGCAGAGGTTTCTTGGGGTTGCAGGAGGGTGGGAAGAGCCCCCTCCACCTACTAGTCAGAGATTCATTCTGCCAACGCCCCCTGGGTGCCCACTTTTCACCGGGCCCTGGGTGAGACACTGGAGGTTTACAGATGACCGCAAAGGTCAGTCCCTGCCCTTAAAGGCTGGCAGAGGAGGCAGACATGGTGACAAAGGAAGCAGTTTGTGTCCTCAACAGCCCACCTTCAGGGAGAAACCTGTGTAGATGCCACCAGATGGGAAAGGGAAGAAGGGGCCTTGGTGCCCCCTGGCTGCCCACTGTGTGCTCACAGTCCTCACAGCCTCCCTGCAAGCTTGGGCTGTTCCTTTTTGTGGATGGGGACGTTTAAGGCTCAGGGAGGGGACGGGACTTCCCCAAGGTCCCATAAGAAGTGCCAAGACTATGGCTGGGCGTGGTGGCACACACCTGTAATCCCAGCACCTTGAGAGGCCAAGGTGGGAGGATCACCTGAGGTCAGTAGTTAGAGACCAGCCTGACCAACATGGCGAAACCCTGTCTCTACTAAAAATACAAAAATTAGCTGGGCGTGATGGTGTGTGCTTATAATCTCAGCTACTCGGGAGCCTGAGTAGTGTGTCAGTTCCTCCCTGCCAGCCAGTCTGCCTGGGCGTGGTAGTCCTTCCAGCCCCCGGGCTTGTGCTAAGTTTCTTTCTGTAATTGCTCCATCTGGCTGGTCTGAGAAGCAGGTTCAAATGGCAGGAGAATCACTTGAACCCAGGAGGCGGAGGTTGCAGTGAGCAGAGATCGCGCCATTGCACTCAAGCCTGGGCGACAAAGCAAGACTCCATCTCAAAAAAAAAAAAAAAGTGCCGAGATGAAGGAGGGTCGAGAGATCTGGTCCTGGCAGACAAGTGGGACTTTGCCCATTGAGACGCACCGATGGGTCTTTAGTCCAAGGCTGGTGCATGGAATGACGTGGAAGGACCAGGGTGCTGTGTTGCTGGGGAGGGGGACCGCTCATTTAATATGGCTGCACGCAAGGCCTGGGGGATGTTGGGGACAAATGCATGAGGGCAGGCTCATGTCAGGTGGTCAGGGAATGGCTTGCTCCGGTGTGCGGACCTTTTGCTGTGGAGTTTCGGGAGAGATTGGCAGGTTCAGGCTTGTGTGTTAGGAAAACCTTTCCATGGTGGGCTGGAGGCTGGGCTGCAGGGGAGTGTGGAGGCTGAAGGTAACTGTAGGGACCCAATGAGAAGGGACAAGGCCAGCACAGGGTGGAGGCCCTGGGGTGAGTGAAGACATTTGGAGGAAGAATGGTTGGGACTGGATGAAGACCAGGTGTGGGTCCTGGGGGAGGGCGAGGCATCCGGAGGCTACAGCGGCCCTGTTTCTGGGTGGGCACCGTGTGGCCCCCTATCAGCTGGCCTCCTGATGCTGCAGGCCCACCCTGGGGGAGGCCCCACCACCCTGAGGAAGGGGGCAGCGGGGAACCTGTCTGCATGGCCACCTTCCAGGAGTGGCTCATGGTCCTGCATCCCTGCACCTTAGAGCAGCCAGGCTTCCGCTGTCATGGAGCTGAAGAATCCGGGCAGGATGCGTGGCTTTGCAGGTGGAGAGCTGGGGCGAGCGTGAGGGAACACAGGACCCGGCCGGAAACCAGACTCCATCTGTGGCTTGTCCCCTCCAGCTTGACAGGCCCGCATGACTCTGGCCTGAGATCGGGCTGCTTCCTGTCAAGTGATGAATGGGCAACGTCTGCTTATCCTGAGACCAGACAAGAAGGGGGGTTGGGGCTGGGGAAGGGCCCAGCAGCCAGAGCCACAGCTCTGGGCCAGAATTCATTCAGTCAGTCATTTATTCACACCCTCTTCCAAGGCAGTTTGGACCAAGGCAGACTTGGTTTCGAGTGTCAGTTCTGCCTGCCGCCTGCTGTGTGACCTGGCACCCATCACTCAACCTGTCTTAACTTTGGTTTGTCTTCTGAACAGTGTGGATCATAGCGGTGCCCGTCTAGGGGTCTGTAAGTGTGAATGAGGTACGAGCGGCACTGGGCACCTGCCTGGAGCATGTGTGGTGCACGCTCTGTTGGCGGGGGCTGTTATTCTGGTGCTCCCTGCCAGCCAGTGTGCCTGGGCGTGGCATTCCTTACAGCCCCTGGGCTTGCGCTGAGTTTCTTTCTGTAATTGCTCTGTCTGGCTGGTCTGAGAAGCAGGTTCAAATGGCAGCTCTCTCCACTGTGTGGACTCAACTTTGGCAAGCCATGTTTCTCCTTGGAGCCTTAGTTTCCTCATCAACAAAACGAGGGTGATGGTACTTTGCAGGTTTCTTGGGAGATGCCGTTTCACCCATGGATGTTGGCTGATGTTGAAGTTGGTCCGGCCTTGACCCAGCCAGCGGCCAGTGCAGTGAGCTGTCCTTGCCGGGCCTCCGATCTTCAGCTCCCTGGGGCATGTGTCGGGCAGTGGAGCCTCTGCAGGCTGGCTGAAGGCCCCAGGCAGTGGGCATCCATCCTAGGCTCCTGCCACCAGGAGCCAGCTGGACCAACAGACATCACCCCTGGTGCTGGCACTGGTGCTGCCAGTACCATTCGCTCGGGGCGGAGAGAAAGCTGTGTGTGCCTGAGTGTGAAGCCACAGGGACGGCTTCCTGCTTTAGGGAAAACAACCTGTGAAGCTGTCCCCTCGGCTGGAGGCACAGAGGAGGGGCCTTGCTCAGGGAAACTGGAGTGGGGAGTACAGTGTCTGGCCAAGGCTGACCTCCAAGTCCAGGAGTGGGTTCTCCCTGGGCTTGGCAACACCTGTCAGTCTGGGAGCCACAACTGCCTTTGCCACGTCTACCCTCTGCTTCAGTGGATAGAACGAGCCTGGTGGACATTAGATGACCCCTGACCATGCCTGTGCACGTGCACACACAGGAGCAGAAGAGGCAGGCAGGACACACACCGTTACCACCTCCAGGGTTCAGAGCAAGGAGAGGTGTAAGATCCAGTATATGAATGCACTTCCATGCATGGACCCCAGTACACATGGACCCTTGCAAGTTCATGCCCCCAAACCTGCTCCAAGCAGGGTCCTTGGACAGAGCCCTCCTGGTGTCTGAGGTCGTGCTTCACTGGCCGGGCCACGATGAGCCACCAGTCTCCATGAAGTGTGGCATTTGACAGGAGGCACAGGAGGGACTTCCCCCTAGGTGAAGTTTCCAAAAATTCAGAGGCAAGGGCCCAGTGACAGCCTTGGTCAGAAAGGCCACTTGGAACCTCAGAGCCAGCCCATTACAGCAGCCGATCCCTTCCAGCAGGTGCCTGGATTAAACCCAAGCCCTCATGTCTCCCTAGGGTCACAGCCCACATTAGTGAGAGCCTCATCCATGGCCGGGCAGGGTGCGGCACAGCAGCTGGCTTTGCAGAGGCAGCCACAGCTCACGTAGATGGTGAAGACGTTTGCTCCAGAGCAGTCCTAAAGAGGCCATACTGCGTAGGACATAGAGCAGCGATCTTGGGTCCAACAGCCCCAGCTGTGTCATTTACCAGCTGTGTTACCTGGGGCAGGGATGACCCTGGGCAAGTCCCAGCCTCAGGCCCCATGTCTGTCACATGGAGGTGATCACTCCTCCATTGTACAAGTGAGGGTTAGCTTCAATAGCTAAATAGCCTCATAGCTAAAGCCTCAGAGGTCCCTTCCCATGTGCCAGGCTCTGTGCTAAGGAGTTTACAGTGACCCTAAGAGGAAGATCTGACTGTTAGCCCATTTTCCAGATGAAGAAACTGAGACGCAGTATGGTTAGATGAAACCAGGCCAGGACCTGGACTCCTGCAGTCCAGCTCCCCGCCAGCCTCACTGAACCCTGAGGATTCTCCCAATCTGGTCCCTCGGTGCCTGGGGACACACAGCACACGGCAGCCTAAAGCCAGGAACCTGAGCTGGGAAGCCTCACTGTGCAGCTATCCACAGTGCCTTGCAAATGTAGGGCCCTTGCTTGAGGCAGAAGAAAAGCCCTCTTTGAGGTGGTGTTCAGTGTGGCCTGCAGCTCTGGGTCTTGCATTCCATGGATTTTTGGCCCCTGACTTGGGCTTGGCAGCTACTACCTCATTGTTCTGCAACTTGGCAGGAGCCGCGGGATCCCGGGGACGGGCAGTCCTCAGTGTTACCCGGAGGTGCCTGCACGCATGTGCTAAGGGTCTTTTCCCTGCTCCGTGTGGCTCGTCCTTCCACGTCCCCTTTGCCTTGGCCTTTCTGCATCTGAACCCCCTAAGAAGCAGTTTCTGGCAGGAATTTCTGGAGCACAGGGCTTGGGTTTCTGTTGGGGTGTGGACCAATAGAACAAAATGCCCTAAAATCCAATACCCATGTAGAGCCCCAAGAGGCAGTAGATACCTTGGAACAAAGAGGGAGTTTAGAGTCACTGAGATCTGGATTTGAATCCTTTCTCTGCAGCTTATCAGCCTAATGGCATCGAGCCTCTTTTCCTCTGAGCCTCGGTTTCCCCGTCTATAAAATGGGTCTACCAATAGCCCCGAGGGTGAATGGGAAAGACCTGGCCCACAGGAACCCTCATCCCTTCCTTTCTCCCTTCCTCCTTCCCCCTCGCGCCTCCCCACCTCCTTCCCCTCAGCAGGGAACCTCTCTGGCTCTCGGTGGACAGGGGCTTGCAGAGTCCTCCGTGGCTGCTGCTTTCCTAGAACAGGGAACATCAACACCTGCTGGCTCCTCCCTGGAGGTTAACGGTGCTGCAGGTTCCATTAGGTTCTGAACAGAGCAGCTCGTAATGACTGGGGTTTGGCAGCAAAGGCACCACTGGGGTAGACAGTGGTGCTGCATCAGCTTGCTGTGGTCAGTGGGGCAGAGTCTCCGGGGGCTCCTGCCCCTGGGGACCCTGTGGAGGAAATGGGCCCTTGTGGTCCGCCAGCCCTGAGATCACCCCTGTGCATCAGCAGCACAGGCCCCATTCTCAAGTGGAGAGAGGGCCCATTCGGGGTGGAGCCAGCTGGAGAGATGATGGTGCTGCTGTGTAAGAACCTGTGGGGAGTGCAGTACCGTAGTTTTGGACAAATATGCAGTTGTTGGTTCAAATCCTGGCTCCTTTTGTCTGTGATCCTTGGGACCCGGGCAAATCTCTTAACCTCTTCGTGCCTCAGTTTTCTCATCTGTGAAATGGGACCATAATAGACCTTACCTCATGGAGTTGTTGACAAAGTGAGATGGGCTAATAGAGGTGAAGAGCGTAGGGCAGGGCCCAGCATGATCAGGGCCCTGCAATTATTAGCTCTTATTCCCGGTCCCCTTGCACTGCTCCTGGAGCCCTGCCCATGTGAGGCCACAGGTGAGCTCCTGAGAGTGTGCAGACCATGGCCTCTGGCTGCAGCTGTTGGAGAACGCGGTCAGCGCCACGTGGGGAGGGCAGGAATGACATTCCCAAGCACCCGCTAGGCTCCTCCCCAGTGGGATTTGCCCAAGGTCTCAGCTGGTGAGTGACAGGGTCTAGATTCCACTGCCACAGTTTCCAGTACATGGGAGGCCCCAGGGCAGGTGGGCGGGTAAGCCGATGTGTGCATGGGTCTCGCAGGGGTGACCTGTGGGCCAAGGCTGGTGCCTTCTGAGATAAAGATGGAACCTTCTCACTGAAGACAGTTCTCCACTCTTTCCCTGGAGGTCTCCCTAAGGGCAGAGGATGGTGAGCATGTCACCCTGAGGGGTCTAGGGGTGCAGCTGGAAGCAGCTGCAGAGCCTGCAGGAGGCTCGGTTTTATCTTCAAATTCATGCGCATTTTACATTCTGCTCCCTCTCATATTCCCCCTAACAAAGATGCCTGGGGAAGGTACTCGTGTTTATCTGTTTATCCTGGGGCTCTTTATACCCTGGGTCTTCCCCTGCGTCACCTCGGGATGTCACCTGCGCTCCAGTGCAAGAATTCGGCACAAATGGTGGAGACACCGAGGGTGCCATTTTCCCATCTGCATTTGAGGGCTTGGCAGGGAGAGCACTGAGCACTGGGAGACCCAGGTGGGGAGATGAGACCTGTGCTGAGGCAGAGGCAGGGGTGGGGAGGGAAGAGGCAGGTGCACCCATAATGCCCTTCCATGTGACACTGATCTGACAGTGCTCTGTGTGCACAGACTAAAAAGACAGCAAGAGACCTACTGACTGATCTGTCCACACTAGGATGAACCACATCAAATGGCCAAGTCTGTGGGTCAAAGTTGGTTGAGTTTCTGCAGCTTCCCAAGCAGGAGACTGCATGAGCCAGGCTTGGCAGGACTTGCAGCCAGCGAGGGCCCCCCTGACCCTGAGTTGGGCGTGTTCTGCAGTCCATACCATCCACTTCCCTGCAGTCTCACATCCTGTCATCTATTTTGAGAGAGCAGGTTTACCCCAAGAACAGTCTGTGGAAGGTGTGGGGCAGGGAGGGGAGCTGGGCCGCCCTGAGGACACAGGGAGAAGGGTGCTGGGAGCCAGCCTGCAAGTTCTCGGGAGCCTCAGGGTGCCTTTGAGGGCACAACTTGGGAGGCCAAGCTCAGCGGGCGAGTTAGGGTTTGGTGGACATCCTTTGACATGTCAAAGGGTGTCACAGACATCCCTGGAGCCTGAGAGGTCTGGTCGGCCAACCACTGTGGCTGGAAACAGACTACAGTGGGGAGGAAGGAAGAATGACTTGCACCCTGAGACACAGTGACCGGACCTCTAGGAGGTGGCTGTGACAGCCCGGAGGGTGTTGATGCCTTTCCCACCTCCTGGAACACCCCCGTGTTAATGGGGGTGTGGGTCTACCTGGGAGGGAGTGGCAGGGCTGCTGGCCCAGCAGGCCGGGGGAAGACTCTTGGTTTGGAATTTGACTGGGGCATAGGTGACCAGGTGAGACAGCAGGAGGCGGGGTCTGTCTGGAGAGAGATGACGTCTTTGGCTGGGTCCTCCAGAAGCCAAACCTGAGATGGGGATATGTAGGCATGGGATTTATGAAGTGCCCCTGGGAGAACCACTCAGGGAGGAGGGAGGGCAAGGCCAGGAATGGGCAGGAGACGGACCAGAGGTTCCTTCTCAGACAAAACCCGCTGACCGCGCCGGGGGCTCTAGGATACGAGTCACATCTCGGAGGGCCCCGACCTGAGACGGGACTGGCTTTCATTCTCGCCCCCTCAGCTGTTGAATAAGGGCCACCGCAGGGGGGCCCTCCATTCCTCAGGACTTCTGGCTCTCCAGGGGTACAGCTGAACTGCTCCAGGAGCCTAGGCCAGGCCTCAAGGGGTTCTGCCTAGGATGTGGTCACACGAGAGGTGCCCCTCGGGACATCCAGGGCTTGTCTGGGAGAAGGAGCAGCAGCCAGAAACAGGGGCCCCATCACATGCGTGATCTGGTCCCTTCCATGCACACCATGTGGGAGCCCTGGCACACAGGAGGTGCTGCAGAAATGCTTGTGGGGTGAGCGCAGGTCTCTCCTTCTGGGGAGGAGGAGGGCTTTTCCCCTGGCATCAGGAAGCATCCCGGTGGCTGGGTCACACGTTCTATGCACATAACCTCAGACCCTGCCCCAGAAGCACTTGACTGATGGGGGAGGCCAGAGGCTAAAATATTGGGGGAGATGCCCAGATGGCCTTGAGCTCAGGACTGGGCACACAGTGGGTGCTTAACCAGGGACCTGTGGCTGCTGTGACTACCTATGACCAGCATCTCTGACTCTCCCAGGGCAGCCCAAGCCCTGGAGGCTGAGGGGGGCTGTTCCTTTGCACAGAGGTCTAAGTAGGACGACAAACAGGACCTCTTGGCCCTGGCCTTCCCTGTGTCACACGTGTGGTGCGCCAGGGCCCAGCCAGGACAAGGACGTAGGTTCCTTCCCACAGCAGCTGTCTGCAGCCTGACCCAGGCCTTTCTCTTCTGAGCACCCAGGCTGCCAGCATGGGTATAGGTGGGGGTGACAATGGGGGATAGGGGTACAGAACTGCTCCCCAAGAAGCAGGGGCAGTGCTGTGGAAAGAACAAGTCTTTGGACTCCAGCAAATATGGGGTTGAATCCGGTGTCTTCCTTCCTGGCCTTGGGGGCTGCTGATGGACGTTTCCCTGCCTGGAGCCTCTTCCAGTGGGGATAATCCTAGTGACTTAGGACAGTCTAACAGAAGGAGACTGTGTCACCCGGGGGTGTCAAGTTGTAGCCCTGCCACTTCGGAGCTGGGTGACCGTGGGCAAATTACTGAACGGCTTTGCACCTCAGCTCACGCGTCTGTAAAATGGGGTGAGCGAAAGTCCCTCCTCCTTCTGAGGGTCTCAAAGAGAAAGTGAACAGGCCGCTGTTTTCTGTTGCAGTTCGTGCCCTCGTGAGGCTGGCATGCAGGATGGCAGGACAGCCCGGCCACATGCCCCATGGAGGGAGTTCCAACAACCTCTGCCACACCCTGGGGCCTGTGCATCCTCCTGACCCACAGGTAAGCCCCTTACCTTTGTCTGCAGCACACTGAAGAGTTCCCAAGGAATACGGAGCCCTGAGCCTCCTTTGTCCAAACTCCTACTGGTGGAAACCCTTCAGCTCCCTGAAACAGAACTTCTTGAATGCTTCCAGTGATGGGGAGCTCGCTACCAAATCTAGTGAGCTCATCATTGAATTCAGTAATACTCAGAGAAGCCTCCTCTGCCAAGCTCTAGGCTGGGACCCTGCACCCTGATCCTGCCCCTGGAGTGTTCCAAGTGGATGGAACAGCTTTATCTCAGGGATCAGCATGGTTGGAAGGGTACAGAGTTTGCTGTGGAGGCCCTGAGAACAGTGAGGGACTCAGAGGAATGGGCTGACTGTACTGTGGGTCAGAAAATTCTTTCTTACAGTGAGCCAACATTGCCTCCCATTTTGGTCTTAACTGTGTTTCAGCCCCCTTCAGCCTCTTCTAGAACCAGCAGAGTTTGGGAGAACACTGGCTTCTTAACGCCTGCTTCTCGCTCTCTCTAGATACCTTGGAGAGCCAGGCAGCCTTTTCTGAAGGTGACTTCTAGGTTTCTGAACTGCCTTGTGCACCCCATGCTGCCTGGGCCTGGCACGCCCTCTCTGACCCCTCTTCCAAGTCAGTGCAAATGCTGCTCCCTCTGGGGAGACCTCCACTTCCACCCTGCTCTCTGCTCTGGGCTGCCCGCACACCTGTGTCCACACACCTGGGTGATGCCTGTGATCACATCTCACTGGGGCACTAGTTCCTGGGTCTGCCTCACTTTCTAGATGGAGAGCTCCCCTGGAGCGGGGCTTTGCTGGTGGGACAATCCCACACCGGGCACAGAGGGGCCCTGCGTGCTTGCTGAGTTAAGGAACTGTGGATGCGTGTGCTGTGTACCCACTTGGGACGGGGCTGTGTGCAAGACACACTCAGGTCTGCTCTTAGGGAGCACACAGCCTCATGGGAGAGAAAGATAAGGAGCTGAGTAGAAGAATCTTACGGGCCTAGGGAGCCGAGCAAGGCACCTGATCCGGGGCCAGAGAGGCTTCCTCATGGAAGTGGTATGCAAAGGCCTGGAGGGGACAGAGAGCTTGTCTGGGCAGGTTGAGCAGAGCCAGATCCTGTAGGGTCCTGTGGCCAGCTTAGAATGATGAAAAGTTCTCTTATATGGTGTTGGCTTTTCCTCCAAAGGATGTGAGACCTAAATTCAGGGGAGGCTCAGAGATAGCCACCCTCCTGAGCCATGGAGGGCTTGATTACAGCTTCTAACTGCCTAATCCCTCTTGGAAGACTTCAGATTGGCTGATGTTTGACCTCAATGGCAAAGTCGCCATGTACAGTTGTACAGGTTATGCACTGCACAAAGCTTCTGGGCTAAGGAGGCAGGTGGGTCTGAAATCCTTCTCCTGTGCTTGCATTATCACCAAGCCATGCTCCCTGGTGGACAGCTGCATCAGCCCAAGGAGGGCAGTGCTGCTGCAGATTGACACAGAGGCGACATGTGAGCTAGTGGACACTATGTTTGTGTGCGTATCTGGTGGGGGTGTGTGTATATGCATACACACAAGCATGCAGAGGGTCCATGGGGCATCTATGCTATTTGTACCCATGCAGGGGCCCATTTCATAGGTAGAATTTGGGGAGGCAGATCCCAGAAAGCTGGGAAGCCCCAGGACACTGTGGGTCCAGAGTCTACCAGGACATGGTGCTGATGGCTGGGGGCAGCAGGGCCTCCGGGTAATGTAGCAATTTGTCATATTAAGTCAGTCACTAACAATTGAATCCCCCTTGATTAATCTCCCAGAATTAGCCAGTTGCATTTTGAGCAATTAGGGTTAATTACAACCTCATTTGGCAGAGGAGAGGGCCCCGTAATTATTTCACGAGCAAGGCGAAGAGGCGGTGGGCTGCGGTGGCAGCGTTCACGACGTCTCGTCGCACATGTTGGAGAGGGTAATGACATAGTTAAGTGTAATTAGTTACGATTACTCGGAGCTGGGCTGCTCTGGGCAGCGGCTGTCGGGCAACGATGCCCCCAGTCCCACCAGCATCTGGCTGGGTTTGCAGAATGGGGGCGCAAGGCCACCCATGTGCCGCGCCGGCTCCAGGTTGGGATGGGAAAGTGGGACTTTCTCCTCGGCTCCTGAAGCCTTGGGGATTTAAACACTGTCTGGGGAGACATCCCAGCTGTGTCTCACCTGTTTCAGGACATAGAAGCACCTGGAATTAATGGGCCAGGCGTTTTCCTTGATAGCAGGAGGCACCGCTGCTTCCCTGAAACCATCCTCAGAGGAAGGAGCCAGGCTAAGAATGCTTTGATGTGGGCCAGGCTGTTTCCGCACCCAGCTCTCCGTCTCTCATTAGCCGGGTGAGACTAGGAAAGCAACCTCTCTGAGCCTCAGTTTCCTCATCTATAAAATGGGATAATAATGCTGCTTCCCTCATGAGGCGGCTGTGAAGACTAAGTGAGATAGTTACTGTAAACATCCAACACAGCACCTCACATCGTGGGTACTGAGGAAATGGTATGTCATGGATCTTATATTTTAAAAACCATTTCTGTTTTCATAGCTAAAGACCTCCGAGCTGGATAATACCCCCAGTGTAGAAAGAAAGAAACTACAACCACCTGAACTGTGGTTTTTGTTAACCTGCTATGCCCAAGGCTAGTGGCTTGTTCATTTCAGGAAGCTTTCTAGCCTTGAGAGCCAGCAGCACACGAAAAAATATTTGCTGAAACCGGCAGAACCGTATATGAAATTCATATATACTTAGGAAAGCTGAACATACTTGCTTTTATAGAGGTTTCTAATGAATGAATGAATGGAATTGAGGAAAGAAGCTTAAAATGCCTCATGCTTTTTAAATTTTACCAGTGTGCTGCAGAGAGCTTTCATTGGGAATGAAGTGTAAGCCTCACCTGACACACTAAGAACCACGTGAATTTCCAAGAAGGGGAAAGGTATTCTTGCCTGAGAAAGCCCCGGCTAATGTGTCTTCCATCTGGAAAGTCTTTGCAAAGCCGGTTGGGATGTGCCAAGTTCAGTTATATTTGGGTGCTCTTCCAAGAGAACTTCGCAGGGGATTGGGTCAGCTCTTTCTAGGTGTGCATTGCACAGGCCAAAATCTTTATCAGAATCTTCCCAAAGCAGTGATGCTAGTTGGTTAAGGTTTAATGACCAAATATCAATGGCTATTAAAATTCAGTTAGTGGGCTGGGCACGGTGGCTCACACCTGTAATCCCAGCACTTCGGGAGGCCAAGGTGGATGGATCACCTGAGTCTGGAGTTCAAGACCAACCTGGGCAACATGGTGAAACCCTGTCTCTACTAAAAATATAAAAATTAGCTGGGCGTGGTGGTGTTCACCTGTAATCTCAGCTACTCGGGAGGCCAAGGCATGAGAATCGCTTCAACCTGGGAGGCAGAGGTTGCAGTGAGCCGAGATTGCACCATTGCACTCCAGCCTGGGCAACAGAGTGAGACTCCATCTCAAAAAAAAAAAAGAAAAAGAAAAAGAAAAGAAATTCAGTGTCTGCTAACTGCTGTCAATTCAGCAACTGTTTTTTTGGGTTTTTTTTTTTCCTGCCATGGGAAGTGCCCAGTGCCTGCCTTTGGGGGCTCCCAGTCTGCTGAGAAGCTCTGCATGTTGCAGAGAGGTGGAAGCTCCCCGGGAGGGATGGACAGATGCTGGGAGAGCCCAGAGAATGGGGAGGCCAGTTCTGCTAGATAGATGATCAGGAATTTGGGGTGGGACAGGGAGAGCCCCAGACCTGAAGGTGCATGGCCAATCAGGTTAGAGAAGGTGTTGAAATACCTATGCTTAGAGAAGGTAAGAGAATGTATGGTGTTTATGAAGGTCTCAAATCCATACTATCTCATTTCAAATTGAATCTGTAGCAAATGAGGAGCCCATTATGGGTTTTCAGGTGGCAAGGGGGTACTTGGGTTGGGTTCTAGATAGATCACTGGTGGCTCGTGCTCAAGGCTCAGGGAAGGTGAAAATAGGGAGGTGAGGAGGCCCCTTCTTCACCAGGTGAGATGATGCCTCATGGGGCTACAGCACTGGGGGCTGGACATGGGGAGAGAGGGTTCCAGAGACTTCCAGGGGAAAGCAGCCTCACTTGGTAGTGGAAGGGATGAGGGAGAGGGGGTGTCAGGAGTGGCAGCTGGAACTCTTTGTGGTTTCGCCCTTTATGTCTCTGCTTGTGAGTCGTCGGAGCTGGTTCCAGATCATCTTTCGTATGTGTAAGCTTAGCTTTTTCCAGACTCTGTTAATGAGAATTGTCCTGGGGGAACCACAGTGATTTAGATCGTTTTGGGTTTTGTTATTAGGAGTCTTCCATGCAATGGGCATTGGCTCACTGATCCCATGAGCCAGTGGCCCACGGAGTGCGGTGCAGATGTCTTAGCTGAGCCAGTAATGGTGGTGTTTGTACCAACAGCCCAGTGCCTGGGACTCATCTCACTTAGTACTCCTGCTGACTCAGAGGAGTTGCTTACTCAATGCTCCATTTTGCAGGGAAGGAAGCTGATGTCATAATCTGCCATCGCACCGTCAAGGGGCAGAGTTGGGATTGGGTCCAGGCCCGTGGGACCCCACAGTGCCGCTTTGGGCAGCTAGGTCTTCGAAAGGGAAGATGGGCTTTGGGTCTAAAGTTAGGCAGATCGTGAGGAGCTGAGCTGGGCTGGCCTCAGAAGAAGTCTGACAATGTGAACTCTTTGTAAATCGTGCCCTTTTGTGCAACACAGATTTAAAATGTATCGCTATATACACATCTACCAAATCCATTAGAGTTTCCCTACCCACAGTGTCAGATGTCTTTAAAGGTGAAATTCGTTTATAAGAAATGTCATCCTGATGAAGTGTGCTTTTTAAAATCATAGAAACGGTTGCCTTAAAATTAATGATGCATTGCAAATATCAGGGAAGAAAGACCCATCCAGTGTAAAGATGATTAAAATTCAGGTCAGAAGTCTGACTTAGTCAGGCTAAATTTTTTAATGAGATTTCAGAAAATTAATTGGGCGAATGCATTTTTATTCTTTTAGCATGTAATTTTATGCTTCTGTTTAAAAAAAAAAAAGATTCGTCTATGGCTGAGGCCGATTGTGGTTCAAACATTTTAAACTCAAATTAGCGCAGGGTTGGGGGTGTTTGTGGCCTAATTTGATCTGACTTGGAGAAGACAACGTGGGTTTCTCAGAGCTTTCTGGGTGGGGGTAGCTATAGTGGTCTGAGACATCCTCCCTGCCCCCCAGTCTCCCAGTCTCCCCCCTGCCTCTTCCTGAGAAGGCCAGCGACATTTCTTGGGAGGTGGGATTGGGATGGTGGTGGCTCGGGGACCTCGGCCATCTCATTGGCTCCTGCTCACCAGTTTGCTGCTGCTCCCCAGGGCCCTTGTTCCAGCGGTTCCTCCACCCTCCTCCTCTCAAATCCCATGTGCCTGCCCCAGGCAGCCCAGGCCTCCTCCCTCGTGCCCACGGTGACCGGCAGCACAGCGAGTGGTGACGCCGCAGGGTCAGCCTCCCTGTCCCCCGGCCCCTCGATCCGTCTCCTCTGCCTTTGGGGAGAGCTGAGGGCCTCCGCGCCCTGGCAGAGGAGCCAGCCCGAGGAGTCAGAGGTGGCCTCCTATGGTGTTGCCCCACAGCGCAGCCCTGGAAGGGAGGCTGAAGGCAGCTCTTGCCTAGCATGGTCCCTTGACAAATGGTCCTGGGTGACAAAGTCGCAAGGTTGTGTCTCTTACCTGCCCGCAGGTGCACATCAGCCCCACCGCCTCACTGCAGCCCCCAAGGTTACCGCCAGCCGCCGAGGGGTGGGAACGGCAGGGTGATGATATCAACAGCCAAGAACCCCCTGGGCTTGTCCACTGCTCAGGCCGTCCCAGCCCCCGGGGAAGCAGGTCCACCACTAGGCCCATTCGACAGATAGCACCACAATCACCATCACCACAACTGGAGAATGACATGTCCCAGCACCTAGTGCCAGGCCCTCTTCCAAGGGCTTGCATTTGCTTATCCATTTAACCCCCAGCAGCCCCCTGAAGGAGGTACTGTTATGATCTCCTCAGTTTCCAAAGAGGAAACTGAGGCCCAGAAGGCTTGCCCAAGGCCCACAGCCGGGAAGTGGCAGAATTGAGGTTTGAGCCCCAGCCTCCAGGCCCCAGCATCGGAGTCTCAACATCAGAGCCAGAGCAGTGGTTACCCCTCTGCCAACTTGTGTCCTGGGGTGGGGTTGGGGGTGTTATTTTCCCCAGGAGCCACAACAGGGTTTCACGCAAAGCAGGGACAGTGAGCAACAGAAACCAGTTTTCTGGGCTGGGTGAGGTAGCTCACATCTGTAATCCCAGCACTTTGGGAGGCTGAGGCAGGTGGATCACCTGAGGTCAGGTGTTCAAGACCAGCCTGGCCAACATGGTGAAACCCTATCTCTACTAAAAATACAAAAAATTTAGCCCAGTGTGGTGGCAGGCGCCTGCTACTCCCCAGCTACTCGGGAGGCAGAGGCAGGAGAATCGCTTGAACCCGGGAGGCGGAGATTGCAATGAGCCGAGATCGCGCCACAGCGCTCCAGCCTGGGTGACAAGAGCGAAACTCTATCTCAAAAAAAAAAAAAAAAAGAAACCAGTTTTCTGAAAGGCCATCGGGGTGGTCGGTCATTAGTCAGCAGTGATCACATTTGGGGCCACCCTGGGCGCACTGTTCTGGAGCCAGCCCCATGCCCGTCTTGCAGTTTGGAGCCACACAGACACTAATCACCAACATCATCTCCCAGAGTCCTCAGAGAAATCCTGGAGCCAGTGTTACCGTGCCTGTGTGTGGACGACCAGCCCAGGGTCACTTGGCTGCAGGGGCAAAAGTGGAACTTGCGGGGAGCTGACCCAGGAGGGGAGGGAGGTCTTGGAGGTGGCGACAGAGCAGCCAGGCCTTCCAGGCCAAGGACACAGTTCACCCTTTCCCTTCTGCTGAGAGCCCCCAGGTGCACCAGGGCCAGGACTCTGCTGGCCCAGGCAGCTGCCCCCAGGAGCCTGGTGTCTCAAGGTGCCCCACACCTGAGCAGAGGCCACCCTGGGGACAGCGTCCCATGGCAGCCCTGGGACTGCAGTGGTGCCCCAGAGCCTGCTGGACCATGTCCCCAGCACACGTGCTCCGTCTAGGAAGCTGCGCCACCAGAGGAGCTGGCCTCTAATTGGGTCGGATGGACTGTGACAAGAAATGCAAATCTGGGTCATCCATATGCATGTGAGCAGCTGGAGCCCCAGCCACCTCCACCCACATCCACCAGGAGCTTTGGCCCCACTGTGGAGCTGCACAGTGTAGCCTCCCAGGACGGGCAGTGTTGGGAACCCCAGCCAGACTCCCACTAGTCACAGTAAGAAGCCTGGTCTTCCAGAGCAAAGACCCTCAGGGACCACTTCCTCCAAACCCTTCACTATGCCTGGGGGAAACTGAGGCCCAAGAGGGGAGGGAGCCCACCCCCATCACCAGCAGTGCCGCTGGCTCTGGATCTGACAGGGAGTTCTAGCCTGTTTCCTGATTTGCGAGATGGGATTCATAACCCTTGCTTCATGAAGCTGTTAGGAGTTTGGAGACATAGAGCTGTCTAAGCAGCTGGAAACTAGCACATAGTAGGCGTCTAACGTACAACACCTCGTGGTTATTTTTATGAGTACGTGCGATTCCTCTAAGTGCTCAGAAAGCCGCCCTGGCTGTTTATGAGGGTATGTGATTTTGGCTGCATTCCTAGAGGTGACGGCGTCTGAGTCACAGAGTCCCACTGTGCGCCAGGTCGTGTCAGGCACATTACATGTGTCATTCCACAGACATGCTCCAAGCAGTTGCTCTGGGCAGGGTCAGAGCCTCAGTGCAGAGGACGTGGAGGGGACTAGACAGGGGCCCCCTTTTGAAGAGGCCGGTGGCGGGTCCTGGGGCGGGGCCTGGGGCAGGGCTCAGGTGACTGAAAGAATGGAGGCTGGAGCAGGAAGTGGCAGGCCTGGCCGGTCGGGGGTCTTGAGCGAAAAGCCGAGGAGGGATCTGAGCTGAGAGCCAACCCGATACGGAGCAAGAGCTTGGGCACCACAGTCCCCAGTCCTGGGGTCACGCCCCAGCTCTGCTGTTCTTTGCTGCCTGATCAGAACAGGTCACTGCTACCCCTCCAAGCCTCAGATTCCTGAAATGGGGACAGCAGTGAGGCCCACTCACAGGGTTGTTCTGAGGACCCAAAGAGTGGGCGCGTGGGCGGTGTCTGCACAGAGCCCAGCATGCAGTAGGCACTCGGGATGCCTGCTCTTCTTAGGTGGGTGCTCTGTGTACAGGTGTATTTACCCGACAGACATTGGCACGTGGTGGATAAAATCATCATCTTCCTCCTCCAGCAGCCCTCCAGATCGGGTCCTCTGGCAGGACCCACCATGAGAGGTAATTAGGCCTCAAGGCTTCAAAGTCAAGGTTGGCCCAGCCCTCACCTTGCTGTGTGCTGTGAGGCCTGGACTCCCATCACTCACTCCCGCAGGAGGGTGTTCTGTAGAGTTCCCTCAGCCAAATCTGCAAGAGACATTTTCTTTTTTTTGAGATGGAGTCTCACCGTCACCCAGGCTGGAGTGCAGTAGCACGATCTAGGCCAACTGCAACCTCCGCCTCCCAGGTTCAAGCAATTCTCCTGCCTCAGCCTCCCAAATGGCTGGGATTTACAGGCACCCACCACCACACCCGGCTAATTTTTGTGTTTTTACAAACATTTTTTGGCCAGGCTGGTCTCAAACTCCTGACCTTAAGTGATCGCCCACCTCGGCCTCCCAAAGTGCTGGGATTACAGGCGTGAGCCACCGCACCTGGCCTAGAAGAGACATTTTCACTTTACTTTTTTCCCTGCTTTTCCAGTGAGTTTCTATTATTCATTAAGTCATGATTCAGGGTCCCAGAGTAGGGATCACCACATAACCAGGTTCCCCTCAGGCACTCTGGGAGAAGGACAGAGGAGAAGTCGATGGACCCAGCTTAGACCTGCCCAGGAGACGTGCCCCTGCTCCGCAGGCATCTCAGGCTGAGACGCAGCTGGTCCGGCCAGCAGTTCCTGGTGTTTCCAGGTGGGGAAGCAGCTGTCAGAAGGGCCAGTCCTGTAGTTCTCGGTTTGGTCTTGATGCCTTCCGCCAGGGTGCTGGCTCCTAAAGACGCCTTGGTACGGTGCCCGGCTCAATGTGACCCTCACCAAAGACCCACTTCATGCTAGAAAGTTGGACTGCTTGTTCCTGCTTCACTAGGGGCGGTGGCATGGAGCCGGGTGATGTGGGCATGGCTGGCCCCTCTGGGCCTCAGTTTCCTCATCAGGCAAATGGAGACACAGCCGGGCCCATCTCACCACAGGGCAGGCCAGAGATGTGGCATCCTCTCCCCTTGTCTGTCTCCTCCTTCCCTGGCCCGCTGTTGGCGCCCCCTCCTGCCTTTTCCTGAGAGCTCACTGCACAGGTGTCCTGGGGCCCTCCTGGCCACTGTGGTCTCACCTGGAGGCTCCATCCCTGGGCAGGTCCTAGCGCAGGATCATGTGTTCCAATGCTGGCCCCTGCAGAGTCTTTGTGGAGCTCTGGTTTCTTCACGACACCCTAAAAAAGGCAGTTTATCTAAAGGATGGGCTCAGAGTGTAAGGCTGCACATTTTTTTGAGAGGGGGACAGAGTCTCCATCACCCAGGCTGGAGTGCAGTGGCATGATCTCTGCTCACTGCAACCTCTGCCTCCTGGGTTCAAGTGATTCTCATGCCTCAGCCTCCTGAGTAGCTGGAATTATAGGCATGTGCCACCACACCCAGCTAATTTTTATATTTTTAGTGGAGACAGGGTTTTGCCATGTTGGCCAGGCTGGTCTCGAACTCCTGACCTCTCGAACTCCCACCTCAGCTCCCAAAATGCTGGGATTACAGGCGTGAGCCACCACACCTGGCCAAGGCTGTGAATATTAACCTTGGTTTTCTTGTCTGAGATGGGGAACGGCTGCCCCAGGAAGGGAACTTGCCATTTCTTATGATGACCTGGGGCATTTTGCATGGTGGCCACGGGCTGGGGATACATGAGCTGCACCCGGCTTACCGGACCCCAGTTTGGGCATCAAGGATTCAGGAGAGGATGAGATGGGCAACGCCCGTGGTCCCACGGAGCTAGCCCCCGGGGATGGGACTCAGAGACAGCAAACAAACAAGCAGTCAGACAATGAAGGTGGTGATGAGGGCAGTGGGGAGTGTGAACAGCCTCAGTTTTTCACCTGCACTGGGGGTCCTTGAGGGGACCCAGGGGACCCTGTGCAGAAAGCCCCCTGGGGGGTGCCTGGGAGGCTCCCAGAGCAGGGTTGGCAGCAGAGTCCCTCCTTCACCCTTGAGGGTGCTGTTGGGGTGCTGGGCCTCTAGGGGTCGTCCCCAGGCCTCTGCTCCAGCCTGGCTGCTCACGGAGGCCCTCTGTCCCCCGTTCCAGAGGCATCCCAACACGCTGTCTTTTCGCTGCTCGCTGGCGGACTTCCAGATCGAAAAGAAGATAGGCCGAGGACAGTTCAGCGAGGTGTACAAGGCCACCTGCCTGCTGGACAGGAAGACGGTGGCTCTGAAGAAGGTGCAGGTGAGCTGACGACCCATGGGGTCAAACCTGCATCTCGGGAGGCGGTCTCTGCATCTGGACGGGGTGCCCGGGCCAGTCCCTTCTCTCCCCTCCCTGTGAACGAGGGAAACAGCACTCAACTCACTGGGTTACAGGGAGAACCAGGTGGACTCCTATTGATGAAAGTTCACTGTGAACTGCAAAGGAAAAGAAAAACGAGCATGCATTGAGCGCCTGCTGTGTACTGGGTCATGCAAGGAGCACATGGAGCCTCTCAACAGTCCTGTGGGTGGGGATTGTCATTTCGTCTCTCAGATGAGGAAAATCTCATAACCCCCAGGGCCCCAGCATGAGTCTTGGGGGAGCTGAGGTTCATACCATGTCCACCCATCCTTGCGCCTGCGGTTGCTCCACAGTTCTGGGCTTCCTGCCTTCTGCATCCCTCCTAAATGGAGGAAGTAGGTCAAGCGGCAAAGTCAGGACAGGAGCCATGTCCATGAGAGCCGCTGGGCCCATCTGAACACAGCTTTGCCGGAGGAAATGGCTTTAAATCCTCCAGCAAAGCTTCCCAAGCCCCTTGATTTGCTTACTTGTCCTTAAAGAACAAGATTGAGAGCCTGGGCGAGAGAATGGCGTTGGGGAAATGGGGAGAGAACACCCGCAGCTTCAGGGCGCTGGAGGAGTAGCAGGGTCCTTTCTGTCCAAAAAAGGACCAGTTTCTCTTGTTTTTTTTTTTTTTGAGATAGAGTCTCAGTCTATCACCCAGGCTGGAGTGCAGTGGCGTGATCAGCTCACTGCAACCTCTGCCTCCCGGGTTCAAGCGATTCTCCTGCCTAGGTCTCTTGAGTAGCTGGGACTACAGGCGTGCACCACCACACCCAGCTAATTTTTATATTTTTAGTAGAGATGGGGTTTCACCATGTTGGCCAGGCTGGTCTCGAACTCCTGACCTCAAGTGATCCACCCACCTCAGCCTCGCTGGGATTACAGGTGTGAGCCACTGTGCCTGGCCCGCCCTCTCCATCTTCTGGGGAGGGGCTCACCTGGGCTCTCTGTCTTGGTTCTTTAGTGCCACGATGGGTTTTGTGGTGGGACAGTGCTGGGGGGACCCACAGTGAGCAAGCCCTACAGGGGCTGGGGGTGCAGGGGGGTCACGGAGTCCCTCGGTGAGGAGGTGGGAGAGCCGGGACTGGAAGGCAGACCCCGTGGCCGCCTATGGGGCACTGGACACAGATTGTAACCACTCTATTTCTCTTTTTCCTCCCGCCCAAGATCTTTGAGATGATGGATGCCAAGGCGAGGCAGGACTGCGTCAAGGAGATCGGCCTCTTGAAGGTGAGCGCCCTGGGCCGAGCGGGAGCCTTGCCTCCTCGGGGAGGTTCTGGGTCCGCGGCTGGGCCACATCATGTCCATCACAGCCCTTGGGTGCCAGGAATCCGCAGCCCCTGCTAAGTTAACAGACGATAGCTTTCTAGGGGCAGTGGCTGGTGAGTTTTCTCCTGGCCAGGCAGGAGAGGCCCCTGCCTCATCGCTCTGCCCAGCCCTCGGGGTCGCTGCCTACAGCCTTTCCTCCTTGCTGCACGCCCTTCCTGCTTGTACATGGCAGTACCCGGCATAGAAGTCCTTCCCCACAGGGCAGCCCTGACCCTGCCTCGCAGTGGCCTATGGACCAGGCTTGGCTAGGGGAGGAGTTCATTGTGGGGGCCACATCCAGACTGCAGCCTGTCTGGCTCCGCCTCTGTCTCTATGTCTGTCTCCCTGTTTTTCTCTTTCTCATCCTCTTTCCATCTCTCCTCTCAGCCTTTTTCTTTGGTTTTCTTGGTGGTGGTGGTGGTGGTGGTTTTTTTTTTTTTTTTTTTTATTTTAGAGGCAAAGTCTGTTGCCTGGACTATAGTGCAGTGGCATGATCATAGCTCACTGCAGCCTCAAACTCCTGGGCTCAAGCAGTCTCCTCCCGCCTCAGTCTCCCAAGTAGCTGGGACCACAGGCGCATGCCACCACACCTGATTTTTATTTTTTATTTCTTGTTTTTTTGTTTTTTTTTTGAGACAGAGTTTTGCTCTTGTTGCCCAGGCTGGAGTGCAGTGGCACAATCTCTGCTCACTGCAATCCCCACCTTCTCGGTTCAAGCAGTTCTCCTGTCTCAGTCTCCTGGGATTACAGGCACCCACCACCACACCCAGCTAATTTTCATATTTTTAGTAGAGATAGCATTTCACCATGTTGGCCAGCCTGGTCTCAACCTCCTGACCTCAGGTGATCCATCCACCTCAGCCTCCCAAAGTGCTGGGATTACAGGCGGGAGCCACCGCACCCGGCCCCCCATGAAACATATTGGATTTGCTCGGCAGTTTCCAGCAAAGCGGGACTGCTGGTGGCAGGGATGCCCGCCGAAGCCACAGCTGCAGAATTTCAGATTAGCAGTTTTTTCTGCCACACCCTGCCCTGTGTTCTCAGGCCTTGGCCCTGCTCTTGGGGACTTCCAGGCTGGTGGGGAAGCAGGTAGGAAGCAGATGGTGACCTTCCAAGGTGATGCAGATTGACTGGTGGGCCAGGAGCCCCAGGGAAACCCGCTTCCTGGGCAGGCCTCACAGAGGGCAGGGCACCATCCCAGAATCTGGAAGGCCGAAGTGAGCCTTCTTCCAGGCACCGCAGCAGCGTGGATTATGGGAGGTTGGGGAGACAGAAGGCTGGACATGGCAGCAGAGCCAGATACACACTCAGAACAAAAGGGGAGCCCCTGAAGTGGCTGCAAGTCGGGGGGGCCATGGCTGGGTGTGAGTTGTGAGTGCCTGCTCTGGTGGCCCCTAGCCACAGTGGGTGAGGCAGTCAAGGCTGGAGGCAGGAGGTGTCCTTACCGCTAACTATTATAGGTTAAAAAAATATCCCTCGAAAACATTGTTTAAATGTTTAAGTAATGGTCAGCTTGCTGCCACTTACCCAGCCCTGAGGAATGTTTGTCCTGATCACCCACTGCCCCCTCCCCACCTCATGTGCCCTTCTCCCTGAGTGAAGGAACCCACAGGTGAGCATGCTGAGCACAGCCTGGTCTGGTCCCTGGTCACACAGATGTGCCACCGCAGCCCCTGCCTTGCAGGAGCCTGAGCCTGGCATAAGCCCACATGGCTGCAGAGGGGATTCGGTCCCTTCTCCAGGGCTGCCATGCAGCCAAGGGCACCAAGCCCGGGTTTCAGAGGACACACCCCTCGCTCACTAGCTGTGTGGCTGCAGGCCAGCCATGGGCCTCTCAGGACCTCAGTTTCCTCATCTGTAAAGGGGGCATGATGACAACAGGGATGCTGGAGGAGTCAGTGGGGAAGCATGTCTGACCAGCTCAGGGCAGCGCTGGTGTGTGGTACGCTCACCGCCCAAGGCAGCCCAGTCATCATGGTTGCCACCTCTGCCCGCCAATGCCAGCCGCCTTCCAGAACATGGGTCCCACTCCACAGGTAGCCCATGGGAAGTCAACAGGATGTGCCAGGGCACGAGGTGCTTCCTACAAAACAAAAGGAAACGTGGTTCTCGGAGGGGTGACTGTTGACATATCACATCATTCATGCAAAGAACCCAAACCCAAAACATCTCAAGTGCAGGGGCTGGTGGGGTCGGCAGCTGCCAAGCGTGGGACAAGAAGGTGGGTCGTGTTGGAACGCAGGCGTGTGTTCATTCATTCTGTGCAATTTCTGATCACCACTGAATGCTGGACACCAGGGTGCAGCCCAGTGGGGAAGACAGATCATAGACACTCTGTATTACATCCGGGAGGGCCTGGAGCTTGGGAGCAGAGCCCCTGATGGCAGAGATTCAAAGGACAGGGACCCTTACTCTCAGCTCTCCCTCCCTTCCCTCTGGCCACCACCACAGCCAGACAAAGCCCAACCACATTGCATCTTTGCAGCACCTTCCCTGTCCCTGGCCCAAGTGTGTCCCCTTCCAGACCCACCTGGGCCCACCAAGAGGCCACAGGCTGTGAAGTGGACTCCATGTGGACCAGGTTCTAGACTCAGCTCGGCCCCTGCTTGCTGTGGACCCGTGGCTGATCCCTTCCCCTCTCTGGACCTTGGGGATTTAGCCCAATGGACGTCTGGAGCCCCTTTCTGCCTGTGCCTCTGTAGACTGCCCGGGCATTTAAGGGAGCCCTTCCTTAACCCCCTGCCCTCAGACGTGCAGGGAAATGGGGGAGGAGTCTCTCTCCTCCCCTCCCCAAGGAACCAGCACCTCCTTGATGGGGCTTTACTTCCTACCCAACCCCTCTCATTTCTCCCTTGTTGGAGGAACTGTGTCACGCCTGGACTGCTGATGACCTGGGCAGTTTTTGGGGAGTCCTCCCTAAGAGGGTGTGAGATTTCCCGGTGACATAATGAGGTGAAGTTCAAGAGGAGGGTGAAGGAGCAGGGTGTTCCCATTTATCCTCATAGCAGCTTGCCCACGCCGTAGGTCATGTCTTAGAGATTTGAAGGCACTTTCAACTTGCCATTCACTTGCTTTGACACTTTTTTGGTAACTGAAAAACATGTCTATGGAGCATGATGTGTGCTGAGGGCAGCGATGAGATGGCCAGTGTTCGCGCAGGACGGCCTTTTCAACACAAAATCTGGGCAAGAGGATTTTCTTTTCTTTTCTTTCTTTTTTTTTTTTTTTTTTTTTTTTTTTGATACAGGGTCTCGCTCTGTCAGCCAGGCTGGAGTGCCGTGGTGCGATCTCGGCTCACTACAACCTCCGAGTAGCTGGAATAACAGGTGTGCACCACCACACCCAGCTAATTTTTGTATTTTTGTAGAGACGGAGTTTCACCATGTTGGCCAGGCTGGTCTTGAACGCCTGACCTCAGGTGATCCACCCGCCTCGGCCTCCCAAAGTGCTGGCATTACAGACATGAGCCACCACGTCTGGCCCACCTTCTTTTTTAAATTTCCGTTTTTATTTTAGATTCAGAGGGTACACATGCAGGTTTGTTACAAGAGTATATTGTGTGAGGCTGAGATTTGGGCTTCTGATCCCGTCACGCAGATAGTGAACATCATACCCAATGGGAAGTTTTTCAGCCCTTGCCCCACTCCCTCCCCCTCTTGTAGAGCCCAGTGTGTCTACTGTTTCCATCTTTATGTTTGTGTGTACCCAGGATTTAGCTCCCACTTATAAAAGTGAGAACATGCAGTATAGATGTGTTTCTGTGTTATTTCTCTTAGGATAACGGCCTCCTGCTGCATCCGTGTTGCTGCAAAGGACATGACTTTTATTCTTTTTTGTGGCTGCATAATATTCTATGGTATACATGTACCACATTTTCTTTATCCAGCCCACCATTTCTGGGCACCTAGATTGATTCGGTGTCTTTGCTTTTATGAATAGCGCTGTGATGAACATACAAACCCATGTGTCTTTTTGGTAGAACCATTTATATTCCTTTGGGTATATACCCAGTAATGGGATTGCTGGGTCAAATGGTAGTTCTATTTTTAGTTCTTTGAGAAATTTCCAGACTTTGTTCCACAGTGTCTGAACAAATTTACATTCCTACCAACAGCATAGAAGTGTTCCCTTTTCTTCGCAGCCTCACCAACATCTGTTATTTTTTGACTTTGTAATAATTGCCATTCTGACTGGTGTGAAATGGTATCTCATTGTAATTTTTTTTTTTTTTTTTTTGAGACTGGGTCACACCCTATCATCTAAGCTGGAGTGCAGTGGTGTGATCGTGGCTCACTGCAGCATCAACCTCCCAGAATCAAGTGATCTTCCCACCTTAACCTCCCAAGTAGCTTGGGCTACAGGCCTGCACCACGAAGCCCAGCTAATTTTTTTTTGTAGTGACAAGGTCTCACTCTGTTGCCCAGGCTGTTCTCAAACTCCTGGGCTCAAGCAGCCCTCCCACTTCAGCCTCATGAAGTGCTGGCATTATGGGCATGAGCCCCTGCACCCAGCCTATTGTGGTTTTGATTTACATTTCTCTGATGATTAGTGATGTTGGGCATTTTTTTCCTGTTTGTTAGTTGCTTGTATGTCTTCTTTTGAAGAATCACTGTTCATGTCGTCTTCCTACTCTTTATTTTATTTTTATTTATTTATTTTTTATTTTGAGACAGAGTCTTGCTCAGCCACCCAGGCTGGAGTGCAGTGGCATGGTCTTGGCTCACTGCAACCACCGTCTCCCGGGTTCAAGCGATTCTCCCGTCTCAGCCTCCTGAGTAGCTGGGATTACAGGCACCCACCATCATGCTCGGCTAATTTTTGTATTTTAGTAGAGACGGAGTTTCACCATGTTGGCCAGGCTGGTCTTGAACTCCTGACTTCAGGTGATCCACCCACCTTGGCCTCCCAAAGTGCTAGGATTACAGGCGTGAGCCACCGCGCCCAGCCTATTTACTTATTTTTTATTTTTATTTTTATTATTTTTAGACAGAATCTCACTCTGTCACCCAAACTGGAGTGCAGTGGCACAATCTCAGCTCACTGCAACCTCCGCCTCCCAGGTTCAAGCAATTCTCCTGCCCCAACCTCTCGAGTAGCTGTGACTACAGGCACCTGCCACCATGCCTGGCTAATTTTTGCATTTTTAGTAGAAATGGGGTTTTGCCATGTTGGCCAGGCTGGTCTCGAACTCCTGATCTCAATGATCCACCCACCTCAGCCTCCCAAAGTGCTGGGATTACAGGCATGAACCACCATGTCCAGCCTCCTCTGCTCACTTTTTAATGGTTTTTTTTTTATTATTGATTTAAGTTCCTTATAGATTCTGGACATTAGTCCTTTGTCAGATGCATAGTTTATGAATGTTTTCTCCCATCCTGTCAATTGTCTGTTTACTCTGTTGATCATTTCTTTTGCCATGCAGAAGCTCTTTCATTTAATTATCACTTGTCCCACTTGTCAGTTTTTGGTTTTGTTGCAATGGTTTTTAAGGACTTGGTCATAAATTCTTTGTCAAGGCTAATGCTGAGAAAGGTATTTCCTAGGTTTTCTTCTAGGATTTTTATAGTTTGAGGTCTTACATTTAAGTCTTTAATCAATCTTGATTTAATTTTTACACATGGTGAAAAGTAGGGGTTCCGTTTCATTCTTCCGCATATAGCTAGCCAGTTAATTGAGTAGGGAGTCCTTTCCCCATTGCTTATTTTTGTCAACTTTGTTGAAGATCAGGTGGTTGTAGGTATGCTGCTTTATTTCTGGGTTCTGTATTCTGTTCCATTGGTCTATGTATCTATTTTTGTACCAGTACCATGCTGTTTTGATTACTGTAGGCTTGTAGTATAGTTTGAAGTCCAGTAACGTGATGCCTCCAGGTTTGTTCTTTTTGCTTAGGATTGCTTTGTGTGCCGCCTTCTGAAGTCTAGTCACCCTGTATAAATTACCTACATTTGTTACTGACCAAGGTTCTTCCACAGGGGAGCCTCCTGCTAAGATGGCAACAGGGCTCCCTCCCAGCCACCCCTGGGAACCAGGATTGAATGTGCTGCACCTGCGTCCTCAGCTGTGCAGGGTGCCTGGTTCCTCGGAGTGGTGTCTGGATGTTCACTGAGCCACAGCGCTGCTGGCTGAGGGGCAGGCAGGGGCCAGCACACCCACCTCAGGGCCAGACGTTGGTCCAGAGCAGGGATTTGAGGACTTGGATAGGCAGTGGGCGCCATAGCAGACAGGGATCAGTCTCTGGGGGGACCTGGTGAGAGGACGGACACATGGGGAGGAGCTGGGGCCAGTGGCTGAGCCTGCTCTGGCCCCAGGGCCCACACATGGGGGGCTGGCTTGGGGAATGAATGAATGAATGAATGAATGAATGAATAGGGGCTTGCATGGCTCTGTAACATCTGCCCAGGCTCCCCTCATTTTAGAATCCACGGATGGGCACAGTGCATCCTTCTCCCAACGACTTCCGGGCCTTTTGGGAAATGTGCTCACTATCGGCCTCTGGTGGTTGGCTGGTGTCTGGACTAGGCTGACCACACCCACACCAGGGCAGGATATTCGAGTCCCCTCTGCTTTCCCAGATCCTGGAGTCTCTTTGATATAAACAGTCAGCTTTGTTATGAACAGATGCCAGGGGCTCATCTTAGCCTGGAGGGCCTGACTTCCAGCCAGGGGGGCACCGTTCTGTCCAGCTCCATGCTCCACTGCAGCAAACATGCAGGCGGTGGTGCGAAGGACAGAGGCAGGGTCTCAGCATGAGCAAATCAGCCGGGCAGCTCTCATGCCTTCAGGGATTTTTTTCAAGATTTCACAAGGGCCAGGCATGGTGGCATGCAGCCGTAGTCCCAACTGCTCAGGAGGGTGAGGTGGGAGGATCGCTTGAACCTAGAAGTTCAGTTTCAGCCAGGGCAACATAGTGAGATCCTATCTCTACAAAAAATATTTAAAAAAAAAATGATTTTACAAGAGATAGGTCAGGGATTGAGAAAGAGTGGGAAGGATGAAGGGAGGAGATGATCTTTCTGAGGAGCACCTGCAGGCTGGCCGTGTCTGGGCACAGGGACAGAGAGGTGGGGCCCAATGCCGCCCTCAGGGTCTGGGTGGTGAGGAGGAGGGGGAGGGTCCTTTCCACAAGTCCATGCTGAGTCTCACGTAGCTCTGTGCAGCTGCCCTGTTACACATTTCAAGAGTATTGGCCCATGTCATCTTCACAACTGTGCTTCAAAACATTATGCCAGTTTTACAGATGAGGAATCTGAGACTTGGGGATGCAAAGTGGCTTTCCCAGTGTCACCCAGGCCTTCCTGACTCCCCAGCACAGGCCTTTCTTTCCCTGGGACTCACTTCTCTAGCAAATGCCAGGGCCTCAGTGACCGGGTGCCAGCAGGGTGCCGGTGGCAGGCAGGCACTGGGTCTGTCCTGTCTTCACTGGTGCCCCCTCCCCTCTTTCTCTCCTCATGCAGCAACTGAACCACCCAAATATCATCAAGTATTTGGACTCGTTTATCGAAGACAACGAGCTGAACATTGTGCTGGAGTTGGCTGACGCAGGGGACCTCTCGCAGATGATCAAGGTGAGCGCCTGGCGGGGTGGGGGTGCTGGGGGCTGCGCAAATCTGGAGCCAAAGGTGGCAGTCTGCCTTTAGCCCAGTCCTACAGTGCTCTGCCTTTAGCCAGAGGCGGCCACCCGGGGACCCTGGGCGCCCCCCTGCAGATGCCCACAGGCCTCAGCTGCGGTCTGGTGAGGGCCTCTCAGGGTCCGTCCCCGGCTGCTGTTACTGGAGGCCTCTTTCTTTCCATTGGCCTCAGGGAAGCTCAGCTCAAAAGAGCCCATATGCAAAAGCAAGGCGAAGGTGGCGCCAAGACAGGATGGTGGCTGGGAGGGGGCCAGCCATGGGCAGAAGGAACCCCTCTGGCCACCCCCAGTGCCCCAGCCTACCACAGGCACATGAGCCACTTCTCCTGCCTCACAGGAGGAGCAGGGGCAGCACCCCGTTTGGTCAGACCCCAGCTCTTGGGAAAGCATCTTGTAGATCCACTACCTCATTTTAAAGAAGGGGAAAACTGAGCCCAGAGAGGTTAAGAGACTTGCCTGAGGATACCCAGCATTGTGGGTACAGAGCCATGCCTGTGGCCCAGGTCTCTTTTCCTGGCCTGGGACCCTTTGGTGGACATGGTCCCAAGATGCTCTCCCCAGCCCTAGAGGGGGAACTTCATTTCCATGTTATGGCTGACACCCAGGCCTGGGGTCTTCAAGAGATTGAGTGACTGTTCGAGTCACATGGGCAGGCTCAGTGCCAGGACTGGCTCATGCTCCACACCCCTACATACATCTTCACCTGCCTCATCCCACCACCCAGGGCACAGGGCGGGGTTCACCATGAGTCTGGTGTCCAGGACCACTGCAGCTTCAGTGAAACAGCAGCACCTCCTGCCAGCCTCCACCCAGCCCAGTACGCTCATGCATCCCTCACTGAGTCCCCGCCGTCCTCAAATAGCAAAGCTCAGAGAGGTCTAGTCTCCTGCCCAAGGCACCTCAGCCTGTAGGTGGAGGCCCCCAGGCCTGCCTGGCCCCCAGGCCTGCCTGACCCCCAGGCCCAAACCCTCAGCCCCTACTCCACTGCTCCTTAGTAGAGGTCCTCACGTCCCTACTGGCTTGGACCTCTGTCCTCAGGGCCCTGCTGTGGCCCCATCACCTCTCTCCCCTGGATGCAGCCTGCCTGCTCCCAAGTGAGGCTGGGCCCCGCTCGAGCCCCCACCCTGCTCACAGCCGCACTTGGAAACGGGGCTGGATGTGGGTTCTCTGTCTTTCCCATCAGGCACTGGGGATTGAGCAATTGCTCGGTGCTCTTCTGAAATTTGGCTCCTAGGAATACAGGCGTCACTGGGAAGTGGCATTACTTGAGCTGTTATCACCTGCTCTTACATTTCCGTTGACATATTAATGCCTTTGCAGGGATGTTAATCCGCACACAGATCCCTGGTGGGAACAGATGTGCTAGATCATGTCTTAGCTCTTCCTCTCCCCCGCCCCCGCTTTACTTGTTTCTCCTTCACACGTTCCCTTGCTGAACATACAAGCATCGTGCACCCACTGTGTGCCAGCCCTTATGCCAAGAACTAGGGATGCCGCCAGCATGGCTACTGCCCTCAGGGATCCCGGATTCTAACAGGAAAACAGATCCTCGAATAAGTAGTTAGGAGCCAGTGTGAACAAGCCATGTGCAGGGCCTGTGGGAGTCAGAGAAGGCTTCCTGGAGGAGGTGACACTGAGCTGAGCTGTTAGGGGAGGTGGGCTGTCCAGAAGCAGAAAGGGTCCAACAGGGATGGGAAAGGGAAGGGAGCTGAGATGGAGACCACTGGATCACGTAGGGCCTGTTGCTCCAGGCTCGGGGTCCAGGACCAGGCCCTAAGGTCAGAGAAGCTTCCTAAGATTCATGGCGGTGAACAAACGTGGTCAGCTCTGTGTTCTAGAAGAAAGACTGGAGGCCGGGTGGAAGGAGAGGTGAGGGCAGGGACGGAGGAGGAGCAGGAGGTGAAGGAGAGGCCTCTCCCTGCTGCCACACGGGAACGCAGCCGGTGGAGAGGACGACTCACCCTCTCAGCCCCAGTGGAGCCCAGACACTGTGGCCTCTCAGTCCATGGAGTGGGGCTGCAGTCAGACAGGCAGATGGGGGGCTGGGGCTGGGCAAATCCCTCTTCCCTGAACCTCAGTTTCCACCCTGTCCCCGGGAACCTCTTGGAGGGAGCATTGTGGGAAACCCAGGCCAGGTGCAGTCTCCCTCAGCTGAGAGAGAAGAGGAGACATGGGGGCATTCTATCCAGCATCCCTTCTCTATGCCAGGCCTGGGATGGGGTGTCTCCTTCCCCGTGCACCCCTTCCTTGGCTTCACCAGAGCCAACACTGGCTCAGGGTTCAAGTCAGTCATGAACCCAGCAGGATTGAGTCTAGGATGGGTGTGGCCTCAGTTTCTGAGCAGCCACCTGGCCCCCCACGCCTCGGGTCCTTCCTCCTCACCTAGCATGGTTCCCCCTCCCACAGTCCCCACCTCTCTCCCCCCACTGTCCCTGCCTGCTCCCGTTCCCTCCAACCCGGCTCAGGGGCCCTCACCTGCAGAGCTGGCTCGGTGCAGCCGCCAGCAGGGGAGGCCTGGCAGTGCAGAGACCCACCCGAGTAAGACACGTCCCCTGGATGGCCTCAGGCGGGTCCCTGTGCCTCAGTTGCCTCATCTGTAACATACCAGCACAATGCCTGGGGTTTGGTGGGAGCTTGGTTCCCCTGGTTCTGCCTGCTCTCAGGCCACCTCTGGGTTTCCAGAGGAACAGGGGATACCCCATGGTCGCCCCACTGGCCTCAGAGGCTGTCAGGCAGCAGGGCTTGTGTCCCGAGAGCCTGCAGCCTCAAGGGCTGAGCTGCGCCATCACAGCCATGGTGCCCGAGTTATTTACGAGGAAGAGTGAAGCTAGGAGCTGCCGTAGCCCCAGAACCCACCAGAGACTCTGCGCCTCCCCGCTAAATGTCAGACAGCGCTTATAGGACGTGACATTTAGAAAATCACCACTCTCGGCCACGCGCGTCCCTGCTTAAATGCTGTAATGAGGATTCACTCACATCACAGCGTGAATAACATCCCGGCCTGGCCCGCCATAGGCCGGGAGGTGGCCTGGGGGTGGGGTCTGTGCTGAGACCTGGGACGGCTCACCTGAGAGGGCCTCCCAGAATTGCACCTCAGAACAGCCTCGAGGGGATTTACGGCGAGGTCAGGGGCTCCCCACTGCGACTGTCCCACCGTGGGAAGCACCCAGACCTGGGTCCCAGCTGGGTGCTGGGTGACCTTGGGCATGTTCCTGAACCTCTGAGCTCAGTCTCCCATATCAGTGGTTACTGGTGTTATTAGAAGTGGGCTAAGGGGGCAGGCGTGGTGGCTCACGCCTGTAATCCCAGCACTTCGGGAGGCCGAGGCAGGCAGATCACCTGAGGTGAGGAGTTCGAGACCAGCCTGGCTAACATGGTGAAACCCTGTCTCTACTAAAAATACAAAAAATAGCTGGGCGTGGTGGCGCACACCTGTAATCCCAGCTACTCGGGAGACTGAGGCAGGAGAATTGCTCGAACCCAGGAGGTGGAGGTTGCAGTGAGCTGAGATCACGCCACTGCACTCCAGCCTGGGCGACAGAGGGAGACTCCATCTCAAAAAAAAAAGAAGTGGGCTAAGGACCTGGGCTTTCTAGGTGGGAGGCCTGGGGCTGAGCTGTGTTTCTGCCTCTTTCTACGTGGCCCTCAGTTTCGTTTCCCTGTCTGTAAGATGGGCCTAGCCCTCCCTCTTAGGCCCGGCATGGTGGCCACACCCTGCAGGTGGTCTGAAAGTGCCGGCCCAGGTCCTTTCCTCCACCCATGCCCCTTTCCAGGCCAGTGTGTCCTGGTCAGTTCCCAGCTTCCCAGCACCAGAGCAGCTGCCCTGGCCAGCAGGCCCACAGCGCCGCCTCTGCCTGCTTTGGGGAAAGGTGGTTGCTTTGAAGCAAAAAGCCCCTGCACAAAAAGCTGGTATGCAGGTAGCTGGTGAAGAAGTCCTGCCCCACAGGCATGGGCCTGGCACCTGAGAGCCACCCCTGTCTCTAGCTGAGCCGTGGCTGTCACATGCTCTGGGCCTGCCCTCTCCAGGACCTTCTGTTACAGCTCACTCAGTGTGGCCGGGGACCTTTAGTTTTTGTTTTCTTCCTGGAGCACTAAATATGTTTTTCCAGGCAGTGAAGCAGACTGATGCCCGTTGGAACTGGGGTTCCTTTTGAGTGCATCAAGCCCATTTCCTCAAGGTTCTCGCTGCGTTTGTTAAGAATTCCAGTGCACTGAGATCTGCTGGTTCCGAGGAGATGGGGGCAGCTGTGATTTAACCACCACGTGTGTCCTGGGTGCCACCCTCCTGGGCCAGGCTGGGGCTAGGGACAGGGAGAGTCCACACCCATTTCAGTCCTGCAAGGAGTGCCCTGTGGAGGGGGTGTCCAGGAGGTTCTGGAAAAATGCAGTTGAGGGCCACTTTCAGCATGTTTGAGCTGGGTGTCCATGCAGCAAAGCCATCCGGACATGCCAGGCCTGCCTGGCCCTCACGGAGCTTGCTGGGTGGGGACAGGGTGGCCGCAGAGTGCCATTCAGGCAGAAGTAGAGGCGTGGACACAGCACTCTTGGTTCTGGGCTTATTGTTTGCTCAGTGGCTCAATCCCCCCCCGCCCCCGCCAGGCACCAGTTACCCACTGGGGAAAGGACAGAGGCAGTGCCCTGTGGCCACCCACCTCCAAGCCCGCTCACCCGGGCCTATCCCTCTGCTTGTCTCCCCCACTGCAGTACTTTAAGAAGCAGAAGCGGCTCATCCCGGAGAGGACAGTGTGGAAGTACTTCGTGCAGCTGTGCAGCGCCGTGGAGCACATGCATTCACGCCGGGTGATGCACCGAGGTACGTGCCACCCGCCAGGAGCCGCCTGGAGCCACCTGGAGCCCAGGAAGACACTTCCTCATGGCTCCTCCAGGGTCCTCAGGGGCAGCCCCTTGAGGAAGTTGGACCGCTCTGTATTCCCCAGGCAGGGGGGCTGCCCAGCAACCGCGCACACACACGCGCCTGGGTCAGAAACCTCCCGAGGTGGAAAGTGACATGAGCCCCAGGGGGCAGGGGCCCCGCTTGGCACAGCACTTCCAGTTCCCCACAGCAGCCTGGGAGGGAGGTCAGGGGAAGCCTCACACAGAGGGGACTTTCATGGGGGCTTTGCCGTCTCAGCGGGCTGGGCTGAGAAGGGGAGGCACCTGAGAGGGGTGTTTCCACAGTTGACATCACTGCGAGTTGTGAGAAAGGAGCCTGCTGGGTGCCTGGCAGGGCACGAGGTCCTTTACGTAGGCTGCTTCATGGACACCTCCGTTCCTTCACTCTACCTGTATCTCTCGGTGTCTGCTGTATTGGAGGCCCCGCCCTCAGCGGGGGGTACGGCACTGGGTGCTCCACTGAGCACTTCGTTCATTCATTACGCAGATTTTCCCTGAGGGCCTCCTGTGTGCCAGGCACTGTTCTAGGCATGGAGGATACAGCTCTACAGCAGGAAACAGGAGCACAGAAACCCCTGTTGTCTTAACCCTCACAGCAGCTCTGTCAAGTTGGTGGAGGGAGACCCATTTTTCATATGAAGAAACTGAGGCTCAGAAATGGTCAATTTCCCGAGGTCCCACAGCCAGAGCCAGGGCAGGGCCTTGCCCTGAGGGAGCAGGACCTGGGCTAGGCCTCACCTTCCTCCCCCTTCCTCTCGTCCTGCCCCACCTACCCCAAGCCCCCTACCCCACACCAATCTCCTTCTCCTCGCCCTGCAGACATCAAGCCTGCCAACGTGTTCATCACAGCCACGGGCGTCGTGAAGCTCGGTGACCTTGGTCTGGGCCGCTTCTTCAGCTCTGAGACCACCGCAGCCCACTCCCTAGGTAAGGGGGACCTGTCTGTGCCCCAGCAGCCCCCAGCGGTCCTGGTGACCATGCAGGGAGACGCAAACATTCTCCCCACGTGTGTTTGGTCAGTTAGTGCAGGAAGATGCCTTTTGTAAGCCCCAGAGTTTTCTCATCTGTTTAGAATAGTGACCCAGAAGGGAGTCAGCTGTGGCCAGAGGAGCCCAGCTGGGGCTTCCCACACCCTCTGATCACCTCCCAGCCCTTGCGGGAGAAGCTGACTGAGCCGGTTGCTTGGAGCAGGGGGCGTGTCTGTGGCACAGGGCGGTCATCTTCCCACTGCTGTGAGTGTCCCGTTCACGGGCAGCACCCTTGGTCTATCCCTCCTAGGGAGTGGACATTTGCACTGTTCCTAGTTTTTGGCTTTTAAACTGGCGGTTTTGAGGCTGTGGGGACCAGGTGCCTGCCAGGGAGGAGGTGACATTGTAGCTGGACCATAAAGGGAGACCAGATGCTGTTGGGACAGGGAAGGGGAGGGAGCAGCGTTCCAGGAAAGAGTGGGTGAGCCTCGGTGTGCGGCTGAGCTTGGCTTCGCCACAGACCAGGGTCCTTGCAGGAGCGGCATGAAAAGCGGGCAGGGCCTTGAACTCTGAGCTCAGTGGGCTGGACACCACCCTATGGGTCGGGGGGTGCTGAAGGGCTGGACTCGGGAAGAGACTTGGTCAGATGTGTTTTGGGGACAGGTGAAGCAATGGCAAGCTTCAGTATCCACACACTGGGTATGTAACCAAATGTGAAACTTGGAATGCTGTACGATGGGGGATTTTTCATTTAGTGAGAACACAGGAACCAAGAAAGCCCCCGCTTCCCCACCAGTGGAACACAGGAGCAGGGTCTCCTGTGCGTTACCACAAGGCTGTCTGGGTTTCACCACGCCCATCCGTGGGAACATTTCCCAGAGGCCCACGGAGTGGGTGAGGGCCCCTGCTTTCTCAGGGCTATTTCCTGGCTCTTTGAGGTGTGTTTGCAGTGGAAGGTGCCCCCAGGCCCACCCCCTGTGTGCTGCGCCCACCAGCATCCGCTTCCCCAGGAGGGAGCTGGGCCCCAGGAGCTGCCCGCCGCCTCCTTGAACACCGCCCCATTCCAGCTCATTTCCACCCCACTCCATGGCTCAAGCCAGGACGTCTCCTATCCCCAGACCCCCGAGTGCCTGCGGCAAGCAGGGTGTGACAGACAGCAGCATTGTCTGGGCGGAGGCACTTTCTGGAAGTCACAGTGTCCTGTGGAAAGTGTCACCGTTCGTACAGGTTCCAGAGAGACTCTCAGCGCGTCACACACACTTAGGAGAAATGTACAAGCCTAGAGACCAGCGACTCCCAGCAGCTGGTGGAGCCAGCGGGGGTGGCGGGGAGGGGGTTGTTTTGAAACTCTCGTCCCCACCTGGCCAGGCCTCAGGAGCTCTTCCTTTAGCTCCAAAGGGAAGATGTGTCAGGACCCACCCCCCAGGGAGTACGGGACGCTCCACTCATGCCCCTGACAGCCCCAAGCATCCAGCCATCCTTCCCTTTAGCAGAGGAAGAATCAGAAATCCAGGCGCTCGAGAGGTTTTTCCGAGGTCACATGGCAGCAGGCCTCTCCTTCCAGAACCCACGCTGCTTCCAGGAAACAAGGGCCGGGGGCCTCGGCAGATACTGTTGGAGTCCCCCTTTGGGGACCCGGGCCACTGACTCTCCGTTGCTGGAAGGAAGCCTCGTCTTTCTTTGTCCCCTCAAACATTTATTTCCCTTGTGAAAAACCAAGTGTTTCGGTCAGTTTGGGACTGTTTACCTGTGTGGTTGAAGGGCTTCGAAAAGACCAGGAAATTCAAGGGAAGCTGTCAAAGAGAAGAGTTAGAACCGCTGCCTCCTGTCCCCTGTCAGTCAGCACCGAGCCTTTCTCTGTCCCACTGCAGAAAAAAGACTGCGGCGCTCCGTCAGAGCGGGTTAGGATCGCATCATTAGGAATGGGCAGAGATGCGTCTCATCCGACAGTATGATTTTATTGACTTGGACTGGTGCACTTATTATATTAATGAGAAGGAATTGGAACTTGGGAGAAGGCCGCCCTCATAAGCCGGGCTCTTCCCAAGCCCTCCGAGCGCCGACCAGGCCACATGATGGGCGGAAGGAGCCCTCCTGGGGCCTGTCCCCACTCCGGGCTCTGTGCCCGGCATCCAGGAGAGATGCCCAATGAGCTGAGGCCTGCACGGAGCTGAGCAAGTCCCTGCCAGCAGGACAAGCTCCCAGAACCAAGGGCCTGCACCCACCAGGTTCTAGGATGGTGACAGTGCCAAGCTAAAGCCCAGGACCTGTATCTCCAAGACCCAGGGGAAAGACCCCTTCCACCAAGAGGTTCTGCAAACAGCTAAGTCTCGCACACACGTTTGGTTGGGCAAGAGATTGAACTAATTACCATTGCATCGTGACTCAGGAGGGGCACAGGGGCCAGGGACACTTCACGCCCTGTGCGTGGGGATGAATTATGCATCTGCCGCATCTCATGTACACCTACTATGTGGGGATGCTGTGGTGGCAGCCGCGTTGCCCCAGCAACCACCTCATCTCCTAAGGCTGCTGACCCAAGAGCTGGGCTTATGCAAATCTGGTCTCCTCCCACTTCCCCCCTCCCTGGGCCCCCTCCCTGCCTCTGTATTTGCTAACACGAGGCTGGCATGAAAGGGCATTAGTCAGTGCCATGGTCGGGCTGACAGGTGCGGTACCCAGCGGTGGCAGAGTGGCTGCCTCGGTGTCAGAAATAGGAGCCGTAATTAGAGCGCGGAACAGAATGAGCGTCAGACGAATTACCAGGCAGCAGATCATATTTGTCAGGAAGGATTGCATACATAAAAATTAAGTGACAGTACACGCCGGCGTAATGCAGGAAAAATGAAAGATTTGCCTATACACAGCTCACAAGCTACAAGCAAGTGTCTCGCTCCGAGCAACGGCAGCAGCTGCAAGACAAATCACGGGGCTGGGAGAGCGGGCGGGCAGGCCTGGCTCCTCGACTGTAGTGACAGGACAGTCTCGGTGACAGGCAGCCACGGGTGACAGGGCAGGAAGGGCGGCTGGTCACACCCAGGCCCATGCAGGGCCCGTGCTGCCTCTTGGGGGCTGGGGGAGCAAGTCTAGTTGGGGGTGACCCCATCAGGTACTCGAGGTCAGGGCCCCGCTGGGTCTCCCAGGGCTTAGCCTGACCCTGAGGCGCAAACCCCTTCCTTCTTCCTTGAGCAAACTGCCTGGCCCTGGGCTGTGTGCTGGGGATATGCGATTATGCAGCTTTCGAGGGGACAGACACAGTCCATACCAGGTGGCATGGTGAGGGGACAGGTGGGACTGCCTGTTGGGGCCCACTGTGGGCAGGCAGGGCAGGCGTGGGGCTCTGTGATTCTATACAGAGCCCCAGGGAGCCCAGGGTGGCTCCGCCCCTCCCAGAGCCGCCCTCACTTCGTTACTCTGTAGCCACTGAATTCACTGAAAAGATGAGTTAAAGGTGGAGAAAAAAGAGTTCAAAAAACATTTTGCTTTTTCGTTGGCCAGGCGTGGTGGCTCTCGCCTGTGATCTCAGCACTTTGGGAAGCCGAGGCAGGCAGATCACTTGAGGTCAGGAGTTTGAGACCAGCCTGGCCAATATGGTGAAACCTCGTCTCTACTAAAAATAGCAAAAAAATTAGCCAGGCGTGGTGGTGCACGCCTGTAATCCCAGCTGCTTGGGAGGCTGAGGCAGGAGAATTGCTTGAACCCGGCAGGCGAAGGTTGCAGTGAGCTGAGATGGTGCCATTGCACTTCAGCCTGGGCAAGCGACTCTGTCTCAAAAAAAAAAAAATTTGCTCAGTTTGCTTTTTTGTAAATCATCACAAGGCTTATTATTATCCCATTTTACAGATTAGGAAACTGAGGCCCAGGGAAGTAAGAGAGACCACATCCCTGTGGTCACCCAGCAGCCAGATACCAGAGCCCCACGGGAAATCAGCTCAAGTTGAAGAGCCCTTCTCGAGGCATCAGCCTGCAGCATGGCCCAGGGAGGGTTTGGGTTGTGGGTGCCCAGGGAAGGGGTCAAGAGAGGATCCCCAGCGAGACCTCAGGTGTGAGGAACACCTAGGGCTCTGAGCGCTCCATCCCTGAGGAAAAGCCCACCTGACCTCGCCAGCAGCAGGTGTTGGTGGAGGATCTGGAGCTCATCCTGGGCCCCACAGGGAAGAACAGAGTCTCCTCTCATGGTGTGTGTCAGCGCTGCCTTGCCGGGGATCACACCATGCTGTGCTGCGTCTGTGCCCAGGCCTGGCACGGGGGCCCTTGTGGAACATTTGCTGAGTGGATGGACAACCTTCGTGGCCAGGCATCCCTGGGGACACCTGTCAGTGCAGGTGCGGAGGGCCATGCAGATGCATCCCAGGCCACCTCCTGCCCCAGCCCCACCCTGCATCCCATCCCAACAGTGCAGGATGCCTGGGAATGATCCTGTCAGTCCCTCGGGCCCAGAATCCCTGCCTCAGCAGATGGATCTCAGGCCTGAGTTTCAGCCGAGGTTCTGAGCACTAACCCCTGGGTGGCAGTCACAGGTCTGCCACGTTCCTGGCATTTTCAGGGGCACAGACTGTTAGGAAGAGATGAGCTGATGCCAAGAGGGGAGGGAAGGAGAGGGAAGGGCCTTAAGGGGCCAGCAAGTGAGGAGTCAATCTGGACCTGGGATGTAAACTCCAGCTCTTTGGTTCATTCATTCGTTCATCCATTCAACAAGGATCTGTGCTGGGCCTGGGCTGTTCCCCGGGAAGGCTAGCTTGGCCCCTGCCTTTGTGGAAGATACAGCCTGGTAGGAGAATCCATTTAGTCTTCACCATGAACCAAACACTCCAACAATTGCTTCTCATTTTCCAGAGAGGGAAACCAAGTCTGCAGAGGTCAGGGGGGGACCCTCTGTTTTCCTGATGCGGAGACCGAGGCTGAGGGAGAGTTTCTGTTCTCAGCCAGGGAGTGGAGGAAGCAGGTGCAGCCCAGCCAGCTCCAGCTCCATGTCACTGCTGGCCCCACCTGCCCCTGTCTGTCCCATGGAGGATTCAGTGCCAAGGCACAGCCGCCCAGCCCAATGTCCCGCCAGCTGGACGGATGTCAGCAAGGAGACCGCATTTCTCCAGCTGCTTTCCAATCCACCATCTGGGGAAGAGGGGCAGCTTGCAGACACCAGCCTCCCCTTCCTGTGAAATCTGCCTTTTTCGTAGCTAATGAACATGTTTCAAACACCGAGAGCATTTCAGAACACGGCAAAGTTTGTTTTGACAGAACCGGCGCGTCTTGGGGAAGCGGGGCCCCTTTAATCAGCCTCCGTCTTTCAGATCCCGCACTCTCCTCTGATATCTGCTGGGTTTGAAATCGGGAGTTCTAGGTAAAGATTCCGGGAAGGTCAGGGTTTGTCAGGCTCTTCTTTCATACACACAGCTCCGTCCCCCACCAAGAGGAGGGGGCGATGGGAGTCTCAGGGAGGGGCATGGAAACCCAGGCTGCACAGGGCTCTGCCTCTGTGTCTCGGCATCGCCGGGAGATGGGCCGGGATAAGGCCCGGGCTGCGCTGCACACACAGGTCGTCCTGGGCAGGACCCCCGCTGTCTGTGGAGGCCCCTCCTCCTGCCAGCTTCCCCGACTCCTCAGAATCCCAGCTCCCCTGGCATCTGGGGATGCATCCTCCAGTGGCCCGCTGCAAGCTGGGGGTTTCTTTGAAATCTCTTGTTTTATCTTCAGAACTCATGCGAGTTGGGCATTGTGCTCTGTAGTGTCTGAGTGGCTGTTGTCAGCATAGACACCAAGCTTTACGTGACTTATTCCCAGACAAGTTGCCATCACAGGAAGAGGTGCTGTATCTGCTCCTGTAGCTTCACACAGCCCTAGCTGCAGTCCAGGACACCCTGCCCCCAGTGAGACACAGCACCCTGACTTTAAGATAGAAGGGGGAGCAGCCCCTCCCCTGGGTCAGGGGGTTGGGGAACCTGCTGGGAGGCAGGGACCTGAGGACCCTGTGCTGCCTGGCTCAGGATAGGCCAAGCCTCTCTCAGTTAAGGCTTCACTAATTCCTTCACTTTCTTTACCTTTCCATTGCACAGATGCTCACCGAGCGTCTGAAAGAGTGAGGTGGGTGAGTGAGGCCTTTTGGCAGCTCCTTTTAGACGGGAACTAACAGTAACATCTCTTGTAAGAGATACAGGGTCCAGGTTCCACCCCTGGAGATTGTGGCCCCCAGGTCTGGAGTTGGACTGGAGATCCAGATTTCTAACCAGCCTCTCCAGGCAATTCAGCTGCAGCGTGGATCAGTTCAGTCCTTTTTTTTTTTTTTTTTTTTGAGACTGAGTTTCGCTCTGTTGCCCAAGCTGGAGTGCAGTGGTGCGATCTCGGCTCACTACAACCTCCACCTCCCGGGTTCAAGAGATTCTCCTGTCTCGCCCTCCCAAGTAGCTGGGACTACAGGCGCATGCCACCACACCCGGCTGATTTTTTTAATTTTTAGTAGAGATGGGGTTTCACCATGTTAGCCAGGATGGTCTCGATCTCCTGACCTCGTGATCCACCCGCCTTGGCCTCCCAAAGTGCTGGGATTACAGGCGTGAGCCACCGTGCCCAGCCCAAGTCCATTCTTGATAGACACGGTCTACTGGCTGTTTCTGAATACTTCCTGGGACAGGCAACTAACTCCCTGCCTCCTGATGGGCCCACTCCTGCAAGGTCCCAGCAGGGTCAAGGCTCAGTTAATCTTAGTTGGAGGTGGGCAGGTGGCTGGCTGGTTGGATGGGTGATGGACAGACTGATGGATGAATGAATGGGGGTTGGATGGATGGATGGATGGACGATAGACAATTATGGATGGTTGGACAGTTGGGTGGATGATGAATGGATGGCAATTTGCAACACTAGCATCTTAGAAGAAAGCTCCAAATTGCATTTGGATGTTTGCCTTTTCTCCGTACACCAGTGGAAATGGGGTAAGCAGAGAGAGCAGTGAGGTGGCAGAGGAATGAGGTGAAGAGAGGAGGGGACGGAGAACTGGTGCCCCCAACCTCTCTCTGCCCACGTGCCCAGGCTTTCAATATAAAGCCAGGCTGAGACAGGGATCTGTCGGCCTGCCTTGGAGCTCCAGCAGAGGGAGGAGGTGGTGACAGAACAAAGGGACAAACCTAACGTTTGGGTCCTGCTGAGCAGCCGGCTCTCCCTGGCCAGGGGAGGGGACCTTAAAGGAGCCCGCAAGGTGGCAAAGGGAACAGCACGTGCAAAGGCACAGAGGCGAGTGGAAAAGCGGGCTGGGGCTGGGGCTGGAGTGGCCGCTGTGGGAGGACCCGGGCTGAGGGCCAGGCACTCCAAGCCCTTGCTTTCCGATGGTCCTGGCCAAGGCAGTGCCAGGCCACACCCCGGCGCCAGTGTAGGTGACCTCTCCCCACAGCATCCCTCCTGTAGAGACCCAGGCAGATCCACAGTGAGCAGAGGAGACTGAGGGTGGGAAGAGCCTGTAGGGTCAGACAGGAAGGGGCTTGGCCAGGGGTCTGAAGGGTTCAGTGTTAGCCTGACAGTGCACAGTGGTGTCTCTCACTGGGGACAGGACTCCCTCCCTGCATCTGTCCCCTGCCATTTCTGTGTGCACCCCATCAGCCCTACATCATTGTCCAACCTGTAGGCACATCCATCCATAGCACCCAGGTGCTGGAATCCACTTACATTTGTCCTGAGGTTCCCACTGTTCACCGAGAACTGTGTGTTTCATCCCATGGTTGGCTACGACAAGCCATCCATTTCACACTGGGCTGTTCCTTTACTTTTGCTCCCTCGTGACCAAAATATACAAGGTGTTGCTACTGGAAGTTGCGATTTGCTGTCCCAAAAGAACCCCACACGGATTCATATGTTGACTGACAGCCCTTTCTGCTGAGTAGCGGTTAGCCCCTGGCTTCGCTCATCAAGTATGCATAGACGATGACACCTTTCTCATAAGCAGGGCTTTAAGTGAGGGCTGCTGCACTTGTTTGGGGATTATTGCCATGAAAAGGAGCTTGGTATCCTGATAAAGCAATAATCACATTTCAGACAGTTGAGCTCCGGGCAGCCATCAGTTAAATAAGCAGTGTGTTCAGCTGCAAGGAAGAATTGTGGGCAGTGGCACGCGCCGCCACATAGCTCACAGGCAGGCGGACTCATTCATCCAGTGAGCGGACGCCCACAAGGCAGCCACTATGAGCCGTCCTGCGCAGGGTACTGGGATGCGGCAACAAACAAGGTCCTGCCCCTGGGGGTTCACAGCCCAGAGCAGAGATTTCCAACACCATTACAGCCTCTCCAAAAACTGCGAGGTAGTTCTTCATCCATCTCCATTAAGATAAGAAAAACAAGGCTGGATGCAGTGGCTCAGGCCTATAATCCAAACACTTTAGGAGACCAATGTGGGAGGATCGCTTGAGGCCAGGAGTTTGAGACCAGCCTGGGCAACATAGTGAGAACCTCTCTCTACAAAGAATTTTAGGCGGGGCGTGGTGGCTCATGCCTGTAATTCCAGCAATTTGGGAGGCCAAAGCGGGCATATACCCAAGGTCAAGAGTTTGAGACCAGCCTGGCCAACATGGTAAAACCCATCTTTACTAAAAATACAAAAATTAGCCAGGCATGGTGGTGTGCACCTGTGGTCCAAGCTACTAGAGAGGCTGAGGCAGGGAATCACTTGAACCCAGGAGGCAGAGGTTGCAGTGAGCCAAGATCGCGCTACTGCACTTCAGCCTGGGCAACAGAGCGAGACCCTGTCTTAAAAAAAAAAAGAAGAAGAAGAAAGAAAAAACAAGAATATAATCAAGTTCAAAATGTTAAACTTATTCAGTTTCGTAAAGAACTGTCCTCAGTTTTGAGAAATGGGTTTTCTCAATCATGCCAAGCTGTCTTTTCTTTAAAAATCATAGTGACTGACACTAAATGGTAGTTGGGGGCTTTGTGTTTTTTAAATGCTTCCTTCATGAAATTAAAAGTTACCTGTGTTTTTCCTAAAATCTCCTGACCTGTGAAACCCTGAGGCCTGGGCCCGGTGCTTTCTGAGTCCAGCCCCTGAATGGTCCATTCTCCTCCCAGGGTCCTGGATCCCCTCTTCCTCGTGTCACAGGCCACATCTCAGCCAGCCTTTGGCACGCTGGGACTCCAGCTCACCACAGAGACTGGTTAGGACAGCAGCAGCCTCTGTCACATGACATGGTGTCTCCAGGCCAGTGAAAATGTTCTCAGTTTAGCAACCTTAAAAATCCAGGCCAGGCTGGGCGCAGTGGCTCACACCTATAATCCCAGCACTTTGGGAGGCCGAGGCAGACGGATCACCTGAGGTCAGGAGTTCAAGACCAGCCTGGCCAACATGGTGAAACTCCGTCTCTACTAAAAATATAAAAATTAGCTGGGCGTGATGGCACGTGCCTGTAATCCCAGCTACTCAGGAGGCTGAGGCATGAGATTCACTTCAACCCGGAAGGCAGAGGTGATCGTGCCACTGCACTCCAGCCTGGGCGACAGAGCAAGACTCTGTCTCAAAAAAAAAAAAAAGAATTCCGGGCCTATGCCTCCAGAATAGCCATCCACTCAATGGGCTGATAGGAGAATGTCAGGTTACAGGACCAGATTCCTGGGCTCCACTCCAGACCTGCTAAATCAGCCCCTCTGCTGAGGTTTTCATGCCTCTGGTGATGGAGAGCTCACTGCCTCAGGAAATCCTCCCATCTTTGCACGGTTCCAGCTCATCCAATATGTGCCCTGCTGCCCAGAGATAACCCTACAGGTGCTGGGAGGTCAGGGCACAGCCCTCCACAATTTCCTCAGTGTTGGCGTTTCCTGCTGGGAGAAGAGGGACCCTGAGGACAGGCCCTGAAGCCCTCTGGCTTCCCTCTTGGCAGCAGAGCCCCATCTTCACCATTAACACCTTTTTCCTCTTTCACTTTTTAACCGAGATATAATATACATACAGTGAAGCTCCTGGAGCCCTTTCCTGGTCACCACTCCTATAGAGTAGCTTTTCCTGTTCTTGAATTTCACATAAATGAAATACAATAATGTGCTGTTTTGTGCCTGGTTTCTTTTACCCAGCATTATGTCCATGAGCTGCATTCATTTTGTCGTGTATAACTGAGGTTTGTCCTTTTGCAGTGCTGTACAGTATCCCACTGTGTGAACAGACCGCAGTTTATCAATTGATCCAACATTTGTTTCCAGTTTTTGCTGTTACAAACAAAGCCACTCTGCACATTCTTGATTGTGTCTTTTGATGGACGGAAGCACTCATTTGGGCATCTACCTAGGAGCGGAATTGCTGGGTTATAGTGTTGGCAGTGTTTGGCCATGGTAGAAACCAGCCGATGGTCTTCCAAAGTAGTTGTACCATTTTACCTTCTCATCAGCAAAGCATGGACATTCCAGGTGCTCCACACATCATCGACCTTGTTTTTCTTTAACTTTGGTTTTGTCTTTAAACATTCAGATGGGTGTGTAATTGTACCTCATTGTGTTTTTTTGTTTTTGTTTTTTGTTTTGAGACAGAGTCTCACTCACTCTCTCACCTGGGCTGGAGTGCAGTGGCATGATCTCGGCTCACTGCAGCCTCCACCTCCTGAGTTCAAAGGTTTCTTCTGCCTCAGCCTCCTGAGTAGCTGGGATGACAGGTGTGTACCACCATGCCTGGCTAATTTTTGTGTTTTTAGTAGAGACGGGGTTTCACCATGTTGGCCATGCTGGTCTCAAACTCCTGACCTCAGGTAATTCACACACCTCGGCCTCCCAAAGTGGTGGGTTTACAGGCGTGAGCAACCATGCCATTCATTGTGTTTTAATTTGCCCTTCCCTGATGAGTAGTAAGAAAAGTAGCCTCACTTCGTGTGCTTCTTGGCCACTGGGATATTCTCTTTTGTGAAGTAAGTGCCTGTTTGGGGCTTTTGCTCATTTGAATAAGGGGGTAGTTTGTCTCTTATGTACTGATTTGCAGAAGCTTTGAAATATGTTCTGTGAAGAGTCCATTGTCAGGTGTATGTGTTGGGATGATTTTCTCCCGGTCTGTGACTTGCCTTTTAACTCTGGTGTGGTTTGATGAACTGAAGTTCCTAGTTTTAATGGCTTACACGTTTCCTTTTTGGTTAGTGCCTTTTCCATCCTGTTTAAGAGATTTCGGCCAACCCGAGTCTGGACCAGCTAATTGGCGGGTGGCCATGGGCAGAGCTAAGTGCTCAGTTTCTGGAGCCTGAGGGTCTGGGTTTGAACTAATTCCTGCCACTCTCGTGCAAACCTCTTCACCCATCTGAGCCTCAGTTTCTCCATCTGGAAAATAGAGATACTGCCTCATAGCACTCTTGGGAACAGAAATGAGCTGACACATGGAAGATCTTGGTCAGCCTCCACAGTGATGGTTTTTTTCACTGTTCAGAGCCTGATCCTGACTCTTACAGATTCAGACAGTCCCCTTAAAGGACATGTGGTCAGTTGCTTCCCCCAGCCGGGCCAAGGCATCCCCTTCCCCTGGGCAGCTGGCAGAAACACCAACCCCCAGCTCTCCAGCCCCATCCTGATTCTTTTTTTTTGAGCCCAAATCTCACTCTGTTGCCCAGGCTGGAGTGCAGTGGCGCGATCTTGGCTCTCTGCAGCCTCCGCCTCCCTGGTTTAAGTGATTCTCCTGCCTCAGCCTCCTGAGTAGCTTGGATTATAGGTGTCTGCCACTATGCCCAGCTAATTTTTGCATTTTTAGTAGAGGCAGGGTTTTGCCCTGTTGTCCACCCACCTTGGCCTCCCAGAGTGTTGGGATTACAGGCGTGAGCCATGGCGCCCAGCCTCCCAGCCTGATTCTTGGTCTCAGTGGGTCCAGGGAATCTGCTTCAAGTCCCCGGCACCCCAGATGTTTAGTGCCCTGCTAGCATGGGAACCTCTAATCTGATCCAACTGCTCATCTGACAGAGGAAGGCACAGGCCCAGAGAGGGAGAAGGGCTGCTCAGAGACCGAGGCACAGTCTCTCCCCAGCTCCCGTGTGCCCTCCCTCCAACCTCACCTCTGTGCCCTGCCCCTGCCCTACATGGAGCATAAGCAGCCCCCACCTTGTTGTGTTGCAGTGGGGACGCCCTACTACATGTCACCGGAGAGGATCCATGAGAACGGCTACAACTTCAAGTCCGACATCTGGTCCCTGGGCTGTCTGCTGTACGAGGTGAGTCTCTGTCCGTGGCTCAGCAGCATTTGGTGGGACATGCATGGGGGATGCCCAGTTAGGACAGGGCTCACCCTACCAGCTCAGGGTTGGAACCCAGGAATGTCACGTCTGCCTGAGGCATCGGTACCACCAGGGCCCTGTCCTTCACCCTCCTCAGCCCCACGTGGGGCCTGGTCTGCAGGGCCAGGCTGGTGGAGGCTGTTAGGGGGTGGACAGCAGTGGGCAGGGTCCGGGAAGGGAAGACAGAGGGAGCACAGGCCAGGCATCTGATCCCCAGCTGCCCCTGCCCCCGTTGCCCTGGTAACCACATTAACACACCGGCAATTCTGTTCATTGTTTATTATGGGTCAGGCCCGGTGCAGGGCACCTGGGGTCAGGAGAGGAGTCAGACTTGCTTCATGCCCCTGAATCACTCTCCACTGACAGGTGGCCACCCCCTCCATGCCCAGAAATGTGGGTCTCCCTAAAGACCACCACCTCTCCCCTGAGCTGTGAAATGGAGCTAGGGGATGGCCACTTCCAGACCTGGTGGCCTGCCTGGACAAAGGGACAGGAACATTTCTGAGTTTCAGTGAGCCCAGACGTGAGACAATAAGAATAAATGGAAGCCTCCCACCCATTTTGTCCAGCCACACTGGGGCCCCAGGTGATGAGAGGTGTGGGGAGCATGAGCCACTCTTGGCCATGAAGCTCTTGTAGCCACCGGCAGGAGGGAGGCCTAAGTTCTCCGGTGTCCAGGTTGGCAGCCACACAAGCTCCCCCCTGTCCCTAGACCACCAAAGGCTGGGTGGCTCCGGGATTCCATCCACCTAGCAGAGCCCCTCCGCATCTATAAGATGGGAACAGGACCACCTGTCTTGCATTGTCCTCAGTCCTGATAAATGACAGACAGGAAAGGGCTCTGGAAACCCCCCCAGGCTGTTAGACACCAAGCCCGGCTTGGTTTTACAGTTGGAACCCTGATTGTTTTTCTGCTTTCCCTGGAGCTGACTTGAGCAGATGTGGGGTCTGGCTTGGAGCTGACGCACTGAAAGAACTTCAGTCTCAGCTGCTGTGGCCGGTGACAGTCCACAGCAGTGATGCTCAGGACAGCGTGTCCAGGGCCTGCCTCGAGTGCTGCACAGTTGTCCACAGAGCCTGATTGCTCTGTCCCCTTGGGACTGTCGACTCTGAGGCTGACCTCACAGCCCTTGTGCATGAACTTGAGGGCTACGCTGCCCACCGCTGGGCCACGTGGGACCCGCGGCCGCTCTCATGGCCAGGGGGTCTTGTGGCCAGGGTCTTTTGGTGGTGAGATTTCCCCTCCCCACATTACAGATTGAGACTATGAGTTCAAAACTCTGATCTGTTTGCAGGGTTTAAACTTCACAGCATCTTTCTTTTGTTTTTTTGAGACAGAGTCTCACTCTTGTCGCCCGGGCTGGAGGGCAGTGGCGCAATCTTGGCTCACTGCAACCTCCACCTCCCAGGTTCAAGCAATTATCCTGCCTTAGCCTCCCAAGTAGCTGGGACTACAGATGCCCGCCACCCCACCCGGCAAATTTTCGTATTTTTTGGTAGAGATGGGGTTTCACCATGTTAGCCAGGCTGGCAGCATCTTTCTTTATAAGCCAGTGAGTGACCTGCTATATTTCATTTTAACAGACTGGCTGGAGGTGTGGTCCTTGTGGAACTGGTGCTTGGGACCCCTTCTCCTGGGGCTCAGCAGATGCGGGTGACAAGAGGGTGGGACCCCTTCTCCCAGGGCTCAGCAGATGTGGGTGACAAGAAGGTGGGACCCCTTCTCCCAGGGCTCAGCAGATGCAGGTGACAAGAGGGTGGGACCCCTTCTCCCAGGGCTCAGCAGATGCAGGTGACAAGAGGGTGGGACCCCTTCTCCCGGGGCTCAGCAGATGTGGGTGACAAGAGGGTCTGTGGGTGAGTCTGGCCCTGACAGAGCTGGGAAGCAGGCCGCGTGCTCTTTCCAGGACTCCACAGGGCATCGGTTGCAGGAGGAGCTCTTTGAATGAGGACCTAGCTGGAGCAGCCGTGGCGAGTGTGTAGTGGATGGGGAAGGGCCCTGCAGGTGAAAGGGGGACGAGCCATTTGTCCTCCCTGCCTCCCTGTCTCTCCACAGCCTGGCTCCTGGGTGGCTTGGGGCGGCGAGTGTTGAGCAGGGTGTGTGGGTGGGCTCGGGGGAGGGCAGTGGATGTAGGAGAGAATTTGGAGGGAAGTCAGTGTCTTTAACCATAGGAGATAAGACATGTTAAGTCCAAACTCTTCTGAGACAGGAGGAAACCTGCTGGTGTAGGGCCCTGTGTGCCTGCACATTCCGAACAGCCCCGGGGAGGGTGCGTGCCTGTTATTTTGTGGAGAAGACGTTAAATCCAGGTGGGGAAAGCCCCGGGTGTGGAGAGTTGTTGAGTGGCGCAGAGCCACTGTGCTGCTGGCGTGTGTGCCCCAGGAGGAGTCGTGAGTTCCAGTCTCTCCAGGACTCCTCTAAGTCCAGGCAGGTGGCCACTCTGGCCACCAAGGTCGCTGAGGCTAGCAGTAGAGTCACGCCCATGTCACCTGCTAACCCGGCTGTCCCTGGGCTCAGGGCTCCAGCGTCACCGCCCTGCCCCCACCTGCCCTAAGGCCTGAGGAGGGGATGCAAACCCACCTGTAAGTGGGCATCGTTCACCCGGTGTCAGATCCTGAGGGGCAGAGACAGGCGTTCTAGGTCTCCCAAGGCCCGGGCTAATGCCCGCAGCATAGTGGATGGTCGGGGAGCACAATTTTGAATTAGAGCACGTGTCTGTGTGTAGGCAGCTCACTTACCAACTCACTTTCATCCAAATCCCAGCTCCAGGGCCCACCCACAGAAGGATCCAGGCAAGTCAGCCCCTCCCGGGTGGGCTTCAGGTGTCCCATATGTAGAATGAGTTGCCAGCCCACCTTGTCATAGTGAGGAAGGAATGAGGCCCTAGGGGTGAGGTGCCCGAGTCAGAGAAGGCCCTCGGGCCTGTCCACCAGCTGCAGGCCAAGCACAGGCACTTCTGCCCGCCTCCAGCATGAGGCTCCTGCAGCTTGCCACATTTCCCTTTTTGCTTTGGCCAGCGGGAAGCCAAAGTGCAGCCCAGCCTCAGTCCCCGAGGAGGCTCCACTTTGTCCTCCTTTCCTCATGTGTCTTGTCCCTGGGTCAGATGGCTTTTCGTTTCTTTTTCCATTCTGCTTTGTGTTTTTGTAAGCTGCTTCCTGTCTCCCATGAACCATGGGCTCTCCACACATAAACACACACACAGCATATGAACACACACACAGGCTGGCCAGGCTGACAGAGCTGTGCCCACTTCCCCGGGGCTGGGGCCGGGAGGCCAGCAGCTGGCTCCCTCTGCCTGTGCCAGGCCCTCCACTTGAGAACCGGCCCTGTGGTTCCCAGCCCCGTTCCCTGCCTGAGTCTTTGTCTCGGCTCTGCAGAGGCAGGCACAGCCCATCCTGTGCCAGGCCTCACTGAATTCTGGGTCGGGCAGTCCTCCTCCGAGTCCTCATTTGTGGGCACCTAAATGTGCATCTCACAAGGCAGTCCCGCCTTCGTGACTCCCTGGCATTGAGGCTCGGGTTACGCCGAGCTGACTCATTTGTTGGAGTGAGTGGGGCTGTGCGGCTCGCAGCTGGGGGGGCTGGACCACAGCCGGGGGGCGGTGAGGGGACGGATCGCAGCCAGGGGGTGGTACGGGGGATGGATCGCAGCTGGGGAGGTACCGATCACAGCGAGGGGTGGTGTGGGGAGGACAGATCGCAGCCAGGGGTGGATACCAGTCAGCAGTAGGAAGTGAATGAAACACAGCAGTCAAGCCCTGAGGGGATTGGCGTCCTCAGGGACGTCAGGCGCTGACCTAACCCTAGCAGCCCCGGCCTCACACAGCAGCAGGCTGCTGTGGCCACCCATAGCCGGCCCATCCAAGGGTAACGGGGCAGGGGCTCTGTGCCAGGTGACCCCCTCCCCACTCCTGCAGCCCCTAAAGGGGAAGGTGAAGCAGGCGTTTCCCCAGCAGACAGGGAGGAGAGCCACATCTGAGCCCACGGCCATGTAATTGGAAAGAGGCCTCCCGCAGTCACGCCCGGAGCCTCCCGCCCCACAGCCTGTGGTGTCTTCCAGGGGCACCAGCCTGAAGAGCTGTGACAAAGCCCCCTGCCCTCTCTGGACAACAGCTGAGGATCCTGCACAGGGCACATACCCAGGTCACCTGGGCCCTGGTGACAGACACAGCCGGAGAAAACCTGCCCTTCCCCAAGCCCCAGCGCAGCCCGGAAGGCTCAAAAGCCCCTGTGCTCGTCCCTGTGGCTGCAGTGACAGATGCCACCACGCCGATGGCTTCAAGCAACATAAGTTTACTCTCTTAGATCTCGTGGATTCTGGAGGCCAGATGTCCAAAATCAGTCTGGCTGGGCTAAGTCAAGGTGTCAGCGGGCAGGCGCCTTCTGGACGTTCTGGGGGCGAATCTGTTTCCTTGTGTTTTCCATGGAAAATGGAGAGGCCACCCGCGGTCCTCGGTCCCCGCCTCGTGTCACCACAGCCTCTGGTGTGCGTCAGCCTGGCGTCTTCCCCTCTTCTGTGCCCTTCTCTCTCGGGCTCCCTGTCATGAGGGCTCTTGTGGGTACGTTGGGGCCCACCTGGATAATGTCCCCATCTCAGGAGCCAACATTTCATCACAGCTGCAAAATCCTGTTTGCCCTATAAAGTGTCATTTACAAGTCCCAAAAATTCGGTGATGGATGTCTTTGGAGCCCACCATTGAGTCCCCCATACCCTCTCTCACACTTGGGCATCAACTATTACCGAGGACCTCCTGTGGCCACCGGAGTTGCTGGCGCTGACCCCAGCTAGTGGGAGCCACCACAAAGCCCCGCACCTGGCCCTCGGGTGGGGCCCCAGTGGAGTGTCTTGAAGAGGCTGGAATCAGGAGCGCTGGCCGGAACATGGAGTGAATCATGACTCGCAGGCCAGGCGGTGGGGAGCCCCCGGTGGGAGCTGGGAGCAACAATGCCCGAGCTTGGGATATCGGAAGGCCGGGCTCTGTTCTCGTTACCCAGATGCCCATGGAGGTGCCCAGCGGGCTGCCCACTCTGCAGGACTGATTTTTATCTATGTGGGAGCTCAGCTGCAAGTACGGAGCTAGAGGAATTGGCTCATTCAGTGCCAGTCCCAGGATCCCCATGGGGGGCGTCCTCGCAGCAGCCTTGAGGTGCCCAGCTGGGACTGAGACCCAGCAAGACAGTGGACTCAAGGGGAAGATCTGCGGAGCCTTGGCCGGGACGCCGCTTTGGAATCCTGCTTGGATGGCAGAGCGGCCTGGACGCCCCTCCGTGGTGGAGGAGCAGGGCTGCAGACCTCCTGGCCTCCAGTCACCCTTCAGTCTGGGATGTGCTCGAGAGACACTGGGTGACAAGATGGGTGTCTGAGGCCCTGACAGGCAGGAGTCAGATTCCCCTTGTCCCTCTGACATCTCAGATCACACACCAGCTTCTCTGAGCCCTCCCGGTGGGGGCCAGGGCCCACCCACCCCCTTTTCCTCGGCTGTATGTCACCCTGATGACACCAGAGAGAAGGGCTTGGCATTTGAGGAGCAGCGCTGAGAGCCATGGCCTCGGCAGTTCTAACGAGGCCCCAGACAGTGAGTCCTCTCTGTTTCGACCAGTCAGAGGCTGGGTGGTCACTGGTAGAAGGAGATCTCGCCGTCCAGGGTAATCGTTCTAATCCCCGCAGCCCAGAGCTTTCTTCACAGCCCGTTGCCCTGATGAGGGTGGAAGGCCCATGGCCGGCAGCAGAGTGGGGGCAGGCTGGGGCGGATGGAGGAGGCCTGTTCCTGGGGAAGGCCGAGAGGGGTCCTCTGGCATAGCTCACTGCTGACCCCATTCAAAAGGATTTTCTGAAACGATGTGGAGAAAGTGCTGGAAAGAGCAGAGACATGATGGGAAGTGGATGCCAGCTTGGGGGCTCAATGCTCCCCTCAGCATTCTGGGGCCTTTGGAGTTCCCAGCAGCGAAGTTTATAAAATTCAGATCAAACGGGCATGATCTGAAGTTGAAGATCGGCTGATTCCTCTCCGGAGTCAGCCACGTGAAAAACCAGGGCCTGCGTTCACAGGACCAACACTCAAAATGTCCCTTCTACGCTGCACAGTAACAGTCCAGGAAAATCCACCTTAATCCTCCAGCTGCAACTCGGGGGCACCCAGATCACCCCAGGTGACTGTCCTGGAGTCTCAACTGCTCTCTGTTATGGCAACAGATGTCCTTTGAAAATGCCCGATTAACCCTTTGCACCCGAGAGTCTCATTTTAATTCCTGGACAGCTGGGTGGTGCATTTGGCAGGCTCCCAGCCCGCTCCTGGTCAGGTCAGCAGACCCCAAAATGGGCAGGGCCTCTGCGTCCTCACACTTCCCCTGCCTGGCCAGACCCTCCCTGCAGCCCTCCTCCAAGGGTGGGTTTCAGGCTCCACATGGGTTCCCAGCCCTTCTCTGAGGGGCCCAAGCTCCCAGCCAGCGGGAAGACAGAGGTGATGCCGTCCCTAAACACCCACCTGAAGGCACTTGGCCTGGCCTGGGCTCCTGGTCCCGAGGGTGCTGAACCTGGGGCTGAGGAAAGCCCACAGTCTCCAGGCTGCACTCAACAGCTTCCCCAAAGGCCACCTGCAAACCCAAGGATGGTGCCAGGCTCTGAAGCTCCTCCACGCCCTCCTGAAGGAGGCAGGCCCTTGGGGTCACCAGACCTGTTCATGGACGAACAGAGAATGGGGCAAGACCAGGAAACCCAAGCTGACGGGCACCCTCAAACCCTGCTACCAAGGACTCCTCCCCGCTCAGCCTCTGGGGCACGAGGACAAGTGACGGTTCCCCAGGTATCCCAGGGCCCCTCGGTAGGCGCCCAGGAGCCCTTGGCCAAGAAGCCAGAGCAGGGTGGCCCTGGCAGCCTGGCCCCTCCGAGGGGGAACCGGGGCCAGACAGCAGGAGGGCACTCGCCCAGCGGCACTTCACTAGCCGGAGGCATTGGGCCTCGGGGGGCGGTCCGGGAGGCAGTCAGCCACAGTGAGCTGGAGTGACGAGAAGCTCTTTCCCATTATGGGTTCATAATGGGGCCAGCAGGTGCCACGCTGGGCTGCTGCGCCACCGCCTCAGGGCCACTGTGGCCCCTGCACACCCCCTTGAGGAGTCCCCTGTGAGTGCCCTGAGTGGTGGGGCAGCCTGGCAGCACCCTGACAGCTGAAAACTCACAGGAGGCCACCGCCCCACAGGCCTTTCGCTCCCCCGTGGCTGTGGCCGGCCTTCAGGGCAGAACCGGTGCCGCAGGCCTCACCTCATCAAATGTGGTCATGGCCCTGCTGGTGGTGCCTCCTCCGTGTGCCAGCCCAAGCCTCGCCACAGGCCTGTGGGTGGGGACATTTTACAAATGAGGAAACTGAAGTCCAGAGACACAGCGAGTGCAGAGCTGGCGTCAGGACAGGGCTAGGGCTGGCTGTGGAGCCAGGCGCTTCCCTCCCACCCTGAAGGTTTCCTCCAACATGCTGCTGCGCGCCTCTAACCAGGGGCAGGAGGCTGCCTCCCTCCCTCCTGAACCCCCTGCTCCCCCTGCCCTGATACCGGCAGCTGGCTTCCACAGGCAGCAGCTCTGCGAGGGGCTGGCAAGAACAGCCACAGTGAAATGCCTCACCCTTCTCCGGCCCACCCCACCCCACCCCAAAATGTCAGTCCATAGGTAAGGAAAGCTCTCTGAACATGTGGGGCACAGAGACCTGCCCCTGTGGGCATCTTGGAAATCGCGTTTTATGGAAATAAGACCATGCACTTGGCAACCTGCCACACGGAGCCTGGGTCCCCCGGGCTGAGGTGGGAGCAAGGTGGGAATTAGCTCGCAGCGTCCAGCTGCCCTTCTTTATTGCCTTGAAAGTTTTGTCACTGAAACCCTCGTGCCCACTTAATCCAGTGACACAATCAGGGTGGTGTTGCGCCTGCTCCTCTGTTGAACCCCAGCATGCTCGGTGATTCGGGGGAGAAGTCCTGCTGAACTCGCTGCGGTCGGGACCAGAGAGAACCCATGCCCCAATCTGGAGCAGCCTCCTCCTCTCCAGTCCCTCTGAGCCTTGAGGCCGAAAGCTTATCTTCGTTGTTCCCGTCCCTTGCAGATGGCAGCCCTCCAGAGCCCCTTCTATGGAGATAAGATGAATCTCTTCTCCCTGTGCCAGAAGATCGAGCAGTGTGACTACCCCCCGCTCCCCGGGGAGCACTACTCCGAGAAGGTGAGTTTGCAGGAGCTGGAGGCCTCACCACCCCCAGGAGGCCACCGAGGCTTATGAGGGCCGCTCCAAAACACCACAGCTGTGGGGCTGAGGTTAGGCTCACTTTACACGGTGCAGAAAGGGAGCTTTCTGGAAAAGTGACTTGGAGAGGGGAAAGTAGGTGATTGCACTGAAGAAGGGGTTTCACCATGCAGCTCCAGTGTGGGACCCCCAGGTAGGAACCAGTGGGACGTGGCCCTTGGCACATCTCCACCTGTTCAGCTCCCAACTTGGTGCTCCAGTGGGAGGCCCTCTGCTGCAGGTCCCCAGGACAGGGTCTGTGCCGTGCCAGACATGGGAACAGATACAGGGGCAGGATGCGGCAGGCCTGGCGTCACCATACCACCAGTGGTGGCCACTCTGCTCCCATGACAGGAAACTACAGCAGGAGGACCGGTCAGTTTCCTCCTTATATAACAGACTTAACACCCTGGGCTTCTACTGTCAACATTTTACACTGGCTGCAGGAGCAGTGGACACAGCTCCCATGGGTCTGGCATGGGGCTGTACCAGTTACTAGGAATGTTGAATATCTTCTTCCTCGGCTCCATCACCTTGAAGATGGGACTAATAATCTCCTTGGTGGATAATCGTGAGGAAGAAAGGACAGGTTTCCTGGCACAGCAGGGTCAAAAGTGTAGACACATGTTCACACACTCTCTGCACTGTTTCCTAGGTGAGTCACCTAACCTCCCTGAGTCTCAGTTTCTTCACCTATACAATGGGGATAATATTAAATCTTCCACACAGGATCAGCATAAGGATTAAGGTAAGGCACCAGGCTAACACTGCCACCACCATCCAAAGTGGCCAATGGATGGGGCCTGGCTCAGTCAGTGCTCACTAAATATCATGTGACCCTTATTTCTGTTCAAGGTCAACGCTAGTGGGTGAGTCTGGGGCCTCCCTGGGCCCACCCCATAGGACCACAGGCCATCACCTCATGATAATAACGGCTCATGTTCAGACTTCCTGAGTTGAATCTTCCCCTCACCCATTTACCAGTAAGGAACAGACAGACACAGGCAAGTTAAAAAGACCGGTGAGGCAGGATCTGAACCCACATGCGCAGCCACGGAGCCATCGTGCTTCTTGATGGCATGTCTCTGGTGGCCCATCAATTAGCTGGGGTGCGGCTCTGGAAGGAGTGCTCTTGCCCCGGCCAAACTGCACAGGGCAGGTCCTGGGTGCTGCGCTTGTGTCCAGGTGGGAGGCTCCTCGCGGGGCACCTGTGCTGAGCCTGTGCTTGCTGGTGTTGCAGACTCCAGGGCTAGAGGAGCTCGAGTGTCGGGCGCTGCACAGTGCCCTTCCTCTCCTGGCTCCCAAGTTCTGACCTGCACCTTTGGAGGAAGTATTTCTGCTCCCCAGTGGGAGGAAAAACAAGTTGCATCTCTTTACAAAGTTAATAGTTGCCATTTGCTTTTTTCCTTTCTCATCTTCTGAATTCGGACGTGTGTATGATTCAGAAGCTTGAAGCTGTGCAACTGGAGCTGGTGACAACTCTGTGCTTTGGCTGTCAGTCTAGAAATGGGAGTCGCCCTCTCTACTTCAGTGATGAGGCTGAAATGAACATTGAAGCCCCTGTCCCAAGTCAGCCCTTTCCTGGCCACGAGCCCCCACTCCCCGGAGCACTGGCTCTCGCCGGGCCCCATGCTTAGGAGTGAGAGGTGGTGCTCAGGAGCCCCCAGCACACCCTGTTTTAAAGTTATATCGCCGCTTAGAAATGAAAATAAGACACTTTTATTATTTTTCTCTTGAATTCTGAAAATTTCAAACATGCACTTATTGACAACTGTGCGTTTACTTCATAAATTAGTTCGGGTCACAGACACTTCACCTGAATCTGGTTTTCTTGGGTATTTTAACCTGTCAGAGGCCAACCACAGGTACCTTCCCCCGAATATTGTAAGGTTCAGAAAACAGCTGTCTTGTCCACAGGCGACTTCAGACTCCAGGAGTGGCCTAGCAGGCTGCAGGCCCTTTGTCACCTGGGCTTCTCGGTTGTAAGGCATGCACGCAGGTGCGAGGGGATACCCTAAGGCTCTGTGGCCCAGGGAGAAAATGCCCCATCAGCTGAGAGGAGCCCTAGTCTATAGGAAGCCCAGGCCCCATCCCTCAGCCTAAGGGGCCTGTGCAGCAGTAGCCCCCGGGCCACCAGAACGTCCCGTGGGCCCTTCCCAGTCCCTGAGTGAGTGTGGCCACTGAGACCACCAGAGCCCCCTCTGGTTCAGGACCACCCAGCTTCCTGCTACTGCTGCTGCTGCTTCGGCTGCTGTGGCCTGCGGGGCTGACCACCCCTCCAGCAGCAGGTATTTAAATGAAAACCAATGGCTGTGAGCCCGTGATGCAGGGTAAGATGTAGGCATTTTAAGGTCATTATTTTAATTACCATTAAAATAATTGGCACTCCGGCTATCAGAAGAATGGAGGCGATCAGAGGCGCAAGGCGCCCCTCCCCCACCTCGGGGCGGGAGCAGCCTTCAGTGTCTGTATAATTAAAAGCTCCGTCTTTCATGAGCACAATAAAGGGGCCGGGGGTGGGCAGACTGCAGCCCTGCTGCATGTTAATGCGTTTATTATGATCAATAAGCCCTTGCCTTGAGTTTTGTCCTCTGGTTTGGGCATCTGCGTGACTGACAGCAGACACACACACAATTTGCCCAGCAGAGACACACACACACAATTTGCCCAGTGGTGTGGACAGCTACAAGTTCAAAATAATTTGGAGGTTAACCATTCTTAGGGTCTCAAAGCACAGCCTTTGGGACTAGACAGGCCTGGGAGGGGTACTGGCTAGCCCTTGGGAGCCATGCGGCTGCGCACCCCGTACTTGCCCCAGCTAAACACCGTTCTTCAGCTCTAACGGGGACAACGGGACCGGACCATCTAGTTGCTCTGAGGATGAAGTGCCTTCATGCAGACAGACTGTGGAGTGCGGAGCTTCAGTAAGACTGCTTTCTTGAGAATAACACACCATTCTCTCCCCTGCAGTTACGGGAACTGGTCAGCATGTGCATCTACCCTGACCCCGACCAGAGACCTGACATCGGATACGTGCACCAGGTAGCCAAGCAGATGCACGTCTGGATGTCCAGCACCTGAGCGTGGATGCACCGTGCCTTATCAAAGCCAGCACCACTTTGCCTTACTTGAGTCTTCTTCTCTTCGAGTGGCCACCTGGTAGCCTAGAACAGCTAAGACCACAGGGTTCAGCAGGTTCCCCAAAAGGCTGCCCAGCCTTACAGCAAATGCTGAAGGCAGAGCAGCTGAGGGAGGGGCACTGGCCACATGTCACTGATGGTCAAATTCCAAAGTCCTTTCTTTATACTGTTGTGGACAATCTCAGCTGGGTCAATAAGGGCAGGTGGTTCAGCGAGCCACGGCAGCCCCCTGTATCTGGATTGTAATGTGAATCTTTAGGGTAATTCCTCCAGTGACCTGTCAAGGTTTATGCTAACAGGAGACTTGCAGGAGACCGTGTGATTTGTGTAGTGAGCCTTTGAAAATGGTTAGTACCGAGTTCAGTGTAGTTCTTAGTATCTTTTCAATCAAGCTGTGTGCTTAATTTACTCTGTTGTAAAGGGATAAAGTGGAAATCATTTTTTTCCGTGGAGTGGTGATTCTGCTAACATTTTTATCTACGTTTTATAACTTGGTGAGTGACGATGAGAGCCCTGCACCTGGCCAGAGTGTCACAGGCAAAAGGCATCGGGAAGCAGGAGCATCTTCTTGGCAGCCAGGCTGGGCCATCTTCTCCTGGACACCTGCTGTGTACCAGGAACTTCGTCACCTCCTTGAATGCTGGCGGTTCATTTCATGATCAGTGTTAAGCATTTTCCTCCATGGGAAGGAAGCATGGGATATAGAAAAGCGAAGGGCTGTCCTTTACAAATTCTGGTTCTGCAACTTCCTAGCGTGACTTTGGGCTTGGGCAAGTTTCTTAGCCGTTCTGAGCCTTCATTTCCTCATCTGTACAATGAGATTAATAGTACCTATCATCTACCTTCAGGATTGCTGACAGAATTTGAAATAAAATATGCAAGTTAGCTAATACAAAAAGTAGATGATCCAAAAATGGTAGCCACTCACCCTTCACAAACTGAAGTCCATGGACCACGGAAGTCGAGAATTAATGTACACCTGTATCATGTGTAGGAAACCAGAAATGTGTTCCTTATTTCTTGTTCCCAAACAGGATTAACTGTGAAGACTAATTTATAAATGTGAACCTAAGAAAACTCCAGCTCTGAAGGAAATCATTTGAATTTTGTTTTTGTACGTAAAGTTAACCTTCCAATTGTCTGAGCTGTCGTCACTGACTTCATGACAGTCTGGCCCTCCAGACAAGAGCAGCGCTGGCATCGGGCAGGTGATTCCTGACACCTGCTGCCTGCAGGCATTCACTGACCAGGCCTTTCCTGGAGGAAACACCCAGGGCCGGGCGGCTGCTGTTTCCACGCGTGGACTCGGATCTGCTGTGACACCGTCAGCCCGACAGTCTCTCCATATGCAGCCTTTCCTCTGTACTTTTCTCCATGGTTGAAATAAAACAGGGTGACTGGGAGTTACTTAGAATTCATGAAGATTTTAAAATGGCTTTGGAGATTTTGCTTTTAAACCAGTAGATTCAAAACTTAAACAGCGTCTGCAGCACAATTTCTTGAGGAACCTTGAAAAACACAACTTCCCAGGCCCCATTCAGTAATCCCAGGATTTCTTTAAGCTCCCCAAATAATTTTGAAACTCATCAGCCGAGTTTCTGCCCTCATGAGGTAATTCCATCGTTCTCCCCAGCCTGCTCCTGGCAGCTGTAACACAGGAGCTGGCCTGAGAGCAGATTCACCCTGGAATGTTCTCTCCACAGAACAATCAAGTCCCTGTCGCCTGCCTAGTGCTTACCACTGAAGATTTTTCTGATTCCAGACCAACTTTTTGCCAATATTCTGCTTCCAGCTCTCTGAGCCCCTGCCGTGTCTCCCCAACACTGCCAGCCCCAGCACGCAACCAACCTACTTTGTGCATGCCACCCGCTTTCCACACTGTGAGAACAATCTGCCCAACTGGACCGTCTGGAGGCGCACGATCTCAGCCACTCACCAGGCCTGGGTGTTTGTGAAATGATCATGTCCTACTTATTACAAAACCGTAACCCCAAAACATTCCTTTTATTTCTGTGAAACCGGCCAAAGTGAGGTCCACCCACCTTCACACAGCTCTGGCGGTGCACCTGCTCACCTTCTCTTGGTTCTCAGAACTGAGCTGGGCTTGAGAACACAGCTTTGGCTTTGCCATTTCTTTCCTACTTGGCTGCTGAGGTGGAGGCTGTGCTGCACTTATCACCCCATTTCAAAACCAAACCAAACCTGAGGCCACCCCAAACAAATTCAGCCAGCAAAAAGGGTAGGTATCGATGGTCACCTGAAGCCTCAAGGGAGTCCACTCTGACTTCTGACAGCAGACGGAACCTATCTGTCCCCAGGAGGGGCGCATGGCTCCTACGCTCTCCTCTGAGCCTAGGCCAGTGCTCAAGGAGGATCAGCACCCTGAAGGGCCAGGCCAATGGCCTTAGCAGTGCCCTACTGCCCCCAAAAACACCACACAGTGCCCAGACCTCAGCTGCCCAATTTGGTTTTTGTTTTTTATTGAGTTGAGTTTCATTCAGCAAACACTAGCCACATGAGTGTCTTACTGGGCCTCAATGCTCACCACCTTCCAGAACCGCAGCCAGCCACCCACTGATGCCATTCAGGAAGTGTCCATTGTTTGGACTGTTTCTTCCAGCACATCAATCTCCAGAGGAGTGATTTTCTCAGTGAGGACTGCAGTAGTCCCTTTCTCACACCTGTACCGGCCAAGCCTAGTAAGAGAAAAACGAAAGCACAGAGTTAGGATTCTCCTCAAGGTGCCAGAGGGCAGAAGACAGTGAAAATAAATATTCAGGCAAGGCAGTGAGCAGGCTGGACTGGAATCTTGGCTCTCCCGATCCCAGCTCTGTGATCTTGGGGGATTCAACTTCCTCAGTTCTCAAGTGCTGCAAAATGGGGGTGCCTGGGAGGCAAAGAGTGTCATTAGTGAACACGGCACCTGGCCCTTGGTGGACACGTGACTCTCCCCCCACCCCACCATCCCCACAAGTGCTGGGAAGCACTTGGTCCCTTGACATCAATCTTCAACCTCCCTACAATACTGTTCAGGGACAGCAGGAAGCAAATCCCATCATTACACAAGAGAAGGGCATGACTGCTCTTCCGTGCAGCAACAAGAATGACTTAACTGTTACCTTAGACACTGCACAAACATCTGGAAGCATAAACAGTGTAAAAAAATGTGCAGCCAGACTCTGGGCTTGTCATTTCAGACCACTCTCAAGTCTCAAGAAAAGTTAACTGTCCCTTTCAGGGACACAGTGGGTCCCCACTAGGACACACCCAACACCTTCTTCCTGGAGTGAATCTGGCAGAGGTTTCTTTGAGCACCAGACCGTCTAGAAGATACATATTTGGGCTGTTAATGCTCACAGTGGGTCAGGAATTAGGATACTGTCAAATGGCAGCACACAACCAACTGTCCCTCTGCTCTAGCCCCAGCTGGGGTAATATCTCTGTCAAACTTGCTGTCCTTCAGAAACTACCAGAAGGCTGCTGGCTGTGCCATGACCTTGTGCTCCAGGAACACCCATCCTCTCCCCTGGACACATGGGCTAAGAGGGAGCAGGAAGCAGAACAAGGAGGGCAACTTCCACAGTTCTGCATCCAGGTCAGGAGCACGGTCAGCCCAGAGCGGCCTGCCTTTATTCTGCCAAGCTTCCCCCGACCCCCACCCTCTTAAAGAATCCAAGCAAAAGTACCTTTGAACAATGTGTCCCCACCCCATCAGTTTGAGGATGCCTCTCATCCCTCACACGCTGGAACCTTGGTGGCAGCGTGCAGTCTTAGAGCCAAAGTCCCACGTGGCCTCTGTGTGCCTGACTCCTCTGAACCACCCCTCAGTGTCTCTGGGAGGCTTGGACACACAAGAGCCTCCTCACCACTGTGGTGACAGTGCCCGATTTTTGCGGCACGCATTCAGAGCTTCGGCCTTACGTGCCAGTGGACTGCAAGACCGTGTGCTGGAGGGCTGCGGGCAGAGAGGCAGCAGGGACTTGCCAGGCAAGGCCCACACTGGCGCATGGCACGGGATGCTTCCTCAGGCCTATCGCCCTGCCCGCACCCTAGCATCCACCCTGGGAAGGGCTCCCCTAACTCAGGCAGTGCCCCCATCTTCAGTCACTGGCAAAGAAGACAACAGGGAGAGTCCAGGGAGCTTGGACACTTGCTGCCCTTGGCCCCAGGACACCGATGGGGAGCAGGCTCCCTGCAGGTTACTGCACACCCACTACATGCCCAGCAGCTTCTGGGTCGCCTTGCTGATTCTTCCCAAGCAGCCGCAAGGCGGTTTTCTTTTGTTCTTGGGTGTTTAGAGCCTCTGTTTACAAGCGGAGCAGCCCATGTCCCAGCAAGTAGGATGTGCCACTGCTGCACTCCCTGTGGATGAGGACTCCTGCGCTCAGCACAGGTTCCCTAGGCAACCACTTCTCACTGGCCCAAACGTGGCTTTCAGAGTTCTCGCCCAGGACCCTGGCCAGCCTGAATGGTGTAACCATTCCCTACCCCATCACCGCTTCACCATGGACTTGCTCAAATCACGCATCTTGCAAAATAACCAGCGAAGCAGGCTACATGGAGTAGTTGGCTCCTGCCTACCTGGAGCTCGGCAAAGCCCAGTTCCCCAACACAGCTCTGGGCCTGAAAGGTGGCTTGCCTTCCTGCTAAAGGCCCGAGGGACTTCGTGGGCTCATTAGAGGTCATCTGGTTTAGCTCCATTTCCAAGACAGACTGATTTGCTGGAAGCCACCAAGCCAGCCACCAACACTCCCCAACCCCAGTGCCAGAGCTCTCTGGCCCCGTGCTGCCCCACCCCATCAGGAGCCCACTGAGCTTCCGCAAGGTTGAGTGCAGCCCACAGTGAATACCTGCTGGTTCTGAACGTTCCATTCCTTCCTTGTGAATTACTCCTGATGTGGAGTTGTGTGTGCAGTGGGAGATGGAAGCAAGCCTGCAGAAGGTGGTGCTCACTTCCTCTGGGCTAGCCGTGGAGCTGGGTGGGAGCCGTAGTTTATAAATGCCCTGTGCTGCACCCAGATGCTGCAGCTGGAAGCAGCACTCAGGGAGCCCATCCTGAGCTGCCCGGGCTCCCAGAAGAGGTCAGGAGCCACAGGACGGTCAAGCAGCCGGACAATCACGAGACACTGCAAACGAGCTGCTCCTCTGACACATGCTAGCCACCAGGTTTGGAAACCTCCCAGTTCTGCTCAGCAAATCAACTAGAACCTTCTCCCACTGCTCTGAGTCTGGGCTGCACCACTGAGCCGAGGGGCCCACTCGGCATGTAGGCTCAGGCTCAATGGCACAACTCCCTGTAGCACAGCACACACACACTAGCTCCCAAGGCCACCTCTGGGAGGCTGTTAGCATTGCTGACTTACACCCAGTTAGGAATCTCGGGGCACTCTGAGGGAAAGTGCTGGGGCTGCCCTGAAAAATGCACCTTCTCCCAGAAATCAGGAGATTCTTTAAGACACTTGAGAAAGGACAGCAGATGATCCAAACCTCTCCGCCCCACCTCCCAGCCTAGGGCTCTTTCCTGGGCCACCCTCCACCTCTCCCATCAAATTAAATCACTTTCCTACACCTGACAGCAGCCCACTGTCATAAAGCAAGTAACAAGCCGAAGGTCTGTGTGGGAGGCTGATTTGGGAACACTGGATGTACTTAATGTGGAAAGAACCAGGAAAACTCTGTCCAGATGCCATGGAGATACCAAGGGTGGCCACGACGCCAGGGGACCCAGGAAGAACTTCGTCTCCTTCACTCACCTGGTCCCCTTCTTGTTGGGCACTGTGTATGGGCGGAGAAAATCCAGCTTGTTCTTGCTGATGACACAGAGGTCAATGTTGCTTCCGGAGCCCAGGTCGTTGAAGATGCCAGCTGCGATGGCTTCGCTCACCAGATTCTTGGCTTCCTCCTCCTGAGAAACAAAACGGCAGCAATAATGTCCCCGGCCAAACTAGGGCCTGCTCTGACATCCGCAATGTACGTCCACTAGCAGTGCGCAAGACCTCCCGAGAGACAGGTGCTGTTTTTAATGCCCATCTCGCAGATGAGGAAAAGATCTCAAAGTACCTTGATGATTTACCCAAAGTTCCCGACCCAGGCCTTTAAAACTCCTTATGCATGCACCGCCTCTTGACCACATCAGACAATCACCACAAAATGATGGGCTGACAGTTACTAGAGGGTTAGTAACTTATCTTTAAAAGGGCCAGGTAGTAAATATTTTAGGCTTTGTGGCCAAAAGTCTCTACCACACCTACTCAACTCTGTCACGCTAGCACAAAACAGCCACACACAAATACATTAAAAAATGGGTACAACTGTGTTCCAATAAAACTCTATTAGCAACAGGCAGTGGGCCAGATCTGGCCCATTGACTGCAGTTTACTAACTATCCCCTGATCAAGAATGTCCAACAATAGCTGAAAGTTACTTGAGAAAGTCAGCACTGTAGGGGGAAGAAACTAACACCAAAACACAAGCCAGCAGTTCTGGGGAAATGCTGGCAGACCAAGGGCGGGACCTCTTGCCCAAAATAATCTCTCTCTCCTACTAAGGAACCTATAGGTTCACTGAAGTAATCCATTACTTTGAATCACTCTCTCCTTTGCCCCACCTTTAAACACAAATCCCCATCCCTAATAGTTACTGGTGAACAGATGGACTCATCCCTTTCTTATCCAAGAAGCCCCATCACATGCTATGTCCTATCACATGCTATACCAGGAGCTAGGGCTGCAGAGGTGGATGACGCCCCCAAATCCCTGCCCCCTAGGGGCTTAAGAGTCTAGCAGGGGCACCTGACCCAAGTAAGTACAATGCAGGGTAAGGCTGGCTAAAGAGCACGTGAAAAGGAGCTAGGAACACAGCTGCTGGTCAGCAGAGCTTCAGGGAGGGCTGAAGGACAGACTGCACACGAGGCACTCAGAAAACAGCAGTGAAACAGAAGGCAGGCAGCAACGGCAGTGGTACTGGACCTGGGGAACACCAAGTTCAAGCTCTATATACAACGAGGACAAAAATGAACCAGGCTCCCTGAAAGCAGGGAATCTAACCTGTGCTACGGCGCCTTCCCAGTCCACGAGGGCGTGAGAGTACATACACATGCAAGTGCACTCCAGTGCTCACCCAAGCAACACCCTTGGAGAAACACGGACTCCAGGCCCAAATCCAGCCTGAGACCCTCAAAGGGCAGATCCGCTAACCTCAAGTTTTCAGAAGATCTGAACCCACTGGGGGCTCCTGCTCCTCTGCCTGCCCCATGCCACACTAGGATTCCAGTGACATAAGCGCCCTCTACAGACTCAGAAGGACAGAGAAGGTTCTGCTGGAAGTGGGCTCCTCAGCAAACCAGCAGATAGGGTTTCCTTTGATATTTATACCCCAGGTTTTTTCACTCTCATGTGACATCTATGTGGGGCCAATGAAGCCAATTCTTCTTTTGTACATATGCAGTCCTGTAAGAATGCATTCAAACGGGATCCGCTAATTAGGAATTTTCTCCTGGAATTCTCAACAGTCTATAGGGCCAGAAGCTTTCCACAAACCAGTGAAGGTGGCAGCAAAGAAAGCCTCTTAGACGAGGAGCTGGCAGCAGCTGCTATCTAGATAGACAGCAAAAACCAACCACTAATTCAGCAAACACAACCTCATACCTAACCGCTTCCCTTTAAATGGCCTTCGGTGTGTGCGCACATGGGCACATGCGGGGAGAACCATACTTATTCCCCTGTTCCCGGCCTACCACCTCTGCTCCCCCTTCTCTTCTCTACCATTTAACTGTCTCCTCTGCTTTGTTTCTTATCACTGCTGCTGGTGTCTAGAGCCAGCCAGCAGTACCTGGCGGACATCGCGACCCTGCGGGCAGCTCTTAGGACTGCACATTTACATTTCCCAAATGATCTCGGTAGATGGGGACAGGTGAAGACTTGGGGAAACGGAAATACACGAATGACATAAGACATGCATATCTAGTGTCAATCCATTCGACTGGGCACAGGACAGCAGACTGCTGACAGTGCTATGTAAGATTATGAGTGATCCTCCCTCTGTTTTGCAAACAGTCTGTAAGTAACTGATAAAACTTTAAAATATGCAAATTTTAAAATTATATAGTTTGATTTACTCATCAAATTATCATGTATGCTGTTATTTAAGTATGAATAAAGGCTTTTTTAAATTGGGAAAATACATCTTTTAAATTCCTTTCCTCCCCACCAATTCTAGGGAAGATCATTCCTTAAGGAAGAAAATCTCAAGTCTCTCACTTTTTTCCCCCCAGTCCCACTCCATGTCTCATATACACATGGCTGAAGATGTTAGGAGATGGAATGAAACTTAGATTTATGGAGCACCTATATGCTCACTAAAACAATCAATCAATCAACATCTACCAGCACTCTAACGTGCCAAGCACTGAGTTGGGCACTTTGATGATGATCATGTTCACCCCTGCCCCCAACCATCTTTTGATGTTGGTATGGTCAGAAACTCTGGCTGACAGTCAATGACTTACACAAGGTCACACAGCAGGTAAACAAAAAATAGTAAAACAGGCCCATCAGGCCCCAGAGCCACAAGGCCGCAGCACCACACCAACTCGCAAGTGACCTTCCTTGGGCCGGGGGCTCCTCAGCTAGTCCCTGACTCAAGGCTGTGTCATTCACGCCCCACCACCAAAGAGCCTTAAGACCTGGGTAAATTTAAGAGAAGGAGGATGGTGTTTGCCGGTTTCTCTCTGGGCCAACCAGCAGCTCCTCTGATGGTCACTCCCATTGGGGGTTGGAGGGCAGTGTTTCCCAAAATACCCAAGACTACCACTTCAAGGGCCTTCTTCATTCTCAACCAAGTTAGGGCAACATCTCTACAATGCCACACCAGATCAATATTAAGATCTAAGGTCTTATTTAACATATCCCTCCCTTAACACCCCAAACCCTCATAATCAAAACAGCGTGGAAATGACCAAAGGCTCTACTGTCCACCCACTACTTACACAGTTAATGTCTTTAACACAGACCTATAGGGACCTACTATGTTCTAGGAACTGCTTCAATGCTGAATACTGTCTCTGACTACTGTATTTCCATACACAGAATTCTAGACACGTATGCAAATATGCTACTGGGCATATTCATACTGTGTTTTCTTTATAGTGGAATTTCACAATTAAACAACTTTTGTCTTTAACATGTGCTACCAAATATTTAAGAAAACTATCAAGAAAAACCACAAACTAAAGGCAAGAGGTGGGGAAAACACCACATTTGTATCTGTCTCCAGCCCACAATAAGCGCAAGAAGCACTGTCTCTTCCTTTAGGATTAGTTCTTCGTAGGGAAACTGCACCTCCCTTTTCTGGAAGATGCAGAGTGACCTAGGGCCTGGGCAGCATCTGCCCGGGGACAGCTGCTACAGAGGGGCCTTGACAAGGGCTCTGCAGAGCCCATGACCCCAGCTGGTCAGGCCCAGGTGCGATGCTCTCTCCCACAGCCAGGGAAGCATCTGCCCCCAACCAGCTGCCTATGCATTTATGTTGCAGGTCACAAGGGAACCTCAGTGTGGAGATGGGCGAGTAGGCCTTACCCTCGTTACCAAAAATTGGCCCTCCAGGCCAACACCAGCTTCCTTTTGCTTTCAGACGCTCAGCTAAAAGATCACCATGACCCTGATGATTAAACACCAGCTGGGGAACCCAGGTTCAAGGAGACATGGAGGCAGACAGAATGGGTTTGAATCCCCAGTCTACTACTTACTGCTGGGCAACCCTGGACAAGTCACTACACCTCTCTGAGTTTACTCTCCCGCTCTGTAATATAATGATAATAAATCCAACTTCACAAGATTACTAACAAATTAGAAATAAAGGTACAGAAAGCACCTGCTATAGTTTCTGGCACATAGCTACTGCTTAATAAATGGTAAGTTATTTAGTAAAGCAAGCCAGAGGGCTCCTAAAAACACAACTTATCTCTAAGCAGCAACTGCCTATACCAAACCCCAGGCCAGGACAAGGAGGGCCAAACAAACCTGCTGACAAATCTTCACACAGTGCCACAGAGAAGTTCCTATAATAATTAATCCAAGCAAAAAGCATACTCCCTAAAAGTTCAGAGAATATAAAAGGAACACTTCTTGCTTTATGGCTACAAAGACCAAACTAACTGGGAATATCAGTCCCCCGGGCCACCCCTGCTTCTTAAATGAGATTACAATAAGAGTGATGTACTGTACTACAAGTCAGCTGTGACAAGCAGCACTTTATAGAGCTATCTGTTTGTCTCCATCACCGCATCGCACAATGTGTCCCTGGACTCCAATGTGCAGTTCCATTTACCGCTACATGACAAATGGGCAGCACTTGTAAAAGGCACAAAGAGGTCCACGTCGGCCACGTAATGGTCACCACAGCTGTACCCGAGTGCTTGAGGGGACAAAACAGACCCCCAAGTTCATTAAACTGACCAGTAATGGATCTTTCAAAAAGTGCCTTAGGAATCATACAGAAAAGGCTGAAATAAATAACTCAGCATGGAAGGCAAATCTGAAATGGTGTTTGATAAATTATTTATAACACGGGCGATTGTCTGCATTTAATATTGGAGCTACTAGTAGCATCTTTAAAAGATGATTTATGTGTTGTAATGCTATTAAACTTTATATTGGCCCACTGCTAGCTATAAAGTCTGCTGAGATTTAGAGAATGAGTTTTAAACTGTCACTGCAACATCATAGGAGATGGAGACTGTATTAAATCTTTACTTTAAACCTGTTATCTAGAGAGTTGCATTTTGTAGACACTCACAAACTGATAGATTACCTCGGCATCCACTACAGTGCAGGTCCAAAATAGTACTGCCAAGAAACTTTTTCCGCATTATTCTTGTCTACAGCTACAATAGAATTTCTCTTCTCACTTAAGTGATTTTTAGATTGGGAATGTCACCAGAGAAAAATGTAGCTGTGCCAGCCAATGGGCACTCTGGACAGTTCAGCATCAAATTAATACTCTTTAAATACACCCTCTTCATTTGACTGTTCAGCTATGCATCTCAACACTGCTTTACTTACACTGGAGGCAGGCAAAATATTAAATATGCACTTGACTGAAAACCTAACAGACTATTTTATACACAGCTTTGGAATGTGAAATTTCATGTATATGGCAAGTCATTTGACATAACTGATTTGTAACTAAAATTTTAAAATAATTTAAAAAGAAATAAAATTGGTTATTTGCTGGCAAATATATTGTTTATGTAGCTGAAGAGCTGGCATAGGGGGCAGAAAACAAAGAGATACTCAGCCTTTTTCCTGAGGAACAGGGCTCCCCCAGCTCTATGGGTTTTCAAGGCAGCACCCAAGTGTCCCTTGCCTTCTGTGCCACCTCCATGCCAGGAGGAAGGGGTGCAGCTCTCCTGCCTTTGCTGGGGGAAGCAAGAATGCGGATGGCATCACGGCAGAATCCTCACAACTTTCATCCATTTCCCTGTGTCTTGCTGAATCTATATTTAGTTCCATTAGTTCACAACCATTTGCTCCTTCATTAACCACTAAGGATTTAACTCGTAAGAAGTGAGGCAGGGGAGGGTTGGGGAGATGCTGGCCAAAGGATACAACATCTCAGAAGGAGTAAGTTCAAGAGATATATTGTACAACATACTGGTTATAGTTAATAACAATGTATTGTATTCTTGAAAAACAGCTAAGAAAGGTTTAAGTGTTCTCACCACAAAAAAAAATTTGAGGTAATCCATGTTAATATATTAGCTTGACTTTGCCATTCCACAATGTACACAAATTTCAAAACATCATTTGCATATGGTAAGTATATACAGTTTTTATTGCCAAGCCAAATAATTAATTTTTTAAAAAGAAGGCAATCCAAATGCAGCTTGGAAAATCTTCATTATCTTTTGTCACTTTGATTTGAAATAGCAAAAAATTCCATTCCTCTGATGATCTAGAGCAGAACAGATAAAAGTCTGGGTGTGATGAGAATTTGGACTCAGAGAGGATGAAAATTCTGAACATCGGGGGTCCGCCCCACACCTTCTCCATCTTTGTATCCCAGGGAACTAGCCTGGTGCTTGGCATGTAGGTCAACAAATGAAAAAACGAAACGTTCACTTCAAATGCATGCATGGCTCTGCCAAACTCAAAGACTCTGAAATCATGAGAGAGACCCCTACCAAATGGGGCAATTCCCAAACTGCACCAGTCCCAACCGGAGACCATTCAAAGACAAGCGCTTGAGAGGAGGAGGTCTGAACACGATGTGTTTGTTGGGGGCCTGCTGACAGGCTAAGGCTCTGACTCTGCCACTGATGCGGCCTGAAGACTCATTAATGGTTGATGGTTGAATACAATTGAAAGAGCTCAAAAAAGTGTTTGAAACAGTCTCCGCGAAAGCAGCATGCTCCCTGCACTGAGTCACAGACTTGACGTATCCCATGTATAGCCACATATTTTACGGTAGAAAACTTTTTTTTTCCAGACTGGGCTGTGTGACAAGAGCAAAGATGTCTAGAGTTTGGGGTTTGGCCTAAGCTTTCTGGGTGAATACGCCTGCCTGTGTGAACACCTAGGAATTCAGCAGAGCCGAGTGCAGCTGGTGCTGGGCACGCTTAGAGCCGGGAGTGAGCCAGTGACTGCATCTTTAACGCCTAGCTGGTGTTGCCATTTCTTTCCTTGATAGCTTTTTATTTGGTACCAGGATCTGGGTGACACAAATAATAAAGGAAAAACTTGCTGTGGGTGCAGGAGTTTTAGGGGTTTTAAGTGGGAATGGGAAGGGGTGCTCATGTTCACGAAATTGCCAGCCAGGTCTGTCCTAGGTCACTGAGTGATGCCTGTCAGAACTCGCAGCCAGGAAGAGATGTCAGCGGCTGCACGGCCACAATGGGCTGGAAAAGGGTAGCCCAGAATGAGGACAGCTCTGGACAGCGGGTCACTCTCTGAGCCAAAGAGTGCCCTTCGTAAGTATGAGAATAATGCCTCTGTCCAAGGAATAAAATGAGAGAAATGACCCCAACACAGCAATTTCACAAACAGGACGGTTAGCATGTCCTAGGGTCGAAGAAAACAGGCAAGGGTATGAGAGAACTAACACCAGGCACCTGCCACACCCCCAGGTCTGAGCCAAACACTTGCGTTATTTATTGAATTTCCAACTGATGGTACAGATGAGGAAACTGGGGCTCTCAGAAAGGTTGGCTGATGCACTCAAAGGCACAAGGCTGTGTACAAGCAGGAGAGTCGGGGATGCATGCCAGGTTAGTGCCTGGCACCACCAAAGCCTGTCTTCCTATCCCACCATTAGGAAAATCTGTGGCGGGCAAGTGGTTTTGCTGGAATCCGTGACAGTGAATGGAAGGAAAAATACCTAAGCTTCCAGAGGGAAAAGAACCAAAAGAGACAAGAACATATTGCTTTCCACAAGGAGAAGAAATCAATGTTCACAGCATATGTGTATACAAATATATATTTCCAAGGCTACACTGAATCAAATGTAATCAGAGAAAAAAAAAAAAAAACAAGAAAGCCTGGGTTTAAAGAAAAGTGAGAAATACGTTCAACAATCCTCAAAATGAAAACCAGGCTGCGGCAGATACTAATAAGATCCTCATCACATTTCTCTCTCTCTGCAAAAACAATGTGGCCAGTGATAACTCTGGCAATAAACTCCTGGAGCCATGGAAAGGGCTATCACCTGAAAACACAGAGAAATGAAGTGAATCTGTTCCATGGGTCACAACAAAGCAGCAGCCAGCACTAGAATTTCTCAGGATAAGGAGAGTTACGCAATGACAGAAATCCAGTCCTGTCAGAAGCAGAGACTGAAATCAGGGTCTGAGACCAGCAGAAGAGCCGCATTCCCACCTCCAACATATGGATAGGACAAAACCACTGCTAGACGCTGGGCACATGTGGGAAGGCTATCACAGGCACTGTGTTACATGACATGATCCTTCTTCCACAGCCTGACAAGGCCCAGGCAGAACCAGAAGGAGATCCAAGGAAGTACAGAGTGCTCTTGTTCTAGGAAGTTTAAAGATGGCCAAAATGAGGCAAATTTCAAATGATGCAAAACTCCTGCAAAACGGCCAGGTTAGCTTAGCCCAGCAAGCATCATGAGTGGCCTGCTATGAACACACCGCACATGCTGTGCTGAACAATGGAGACAGGCCTGAACACAGAGCCTGCCCATGAGAATTGTGGAGCCCAGAAGGGGAAACAAGGAGATTAATCTCATTACAATGAGGTAAGAGCTAGCTAGAGACAGGCCTGACAAAGGAGCCACAGATGGACACGGGTCTCGTGGGGTGCAGGTGATGGAGACTGGGCAGGGTCTTGTAATACAAGTGAAAGGTAGCCAAGTCAAAGGGCAGACGTGTAGGCAGGAGGAGAGCCATGAACATGGGAAGGAGAAAGGTGTGGTCGAGTAGGTAGTTCAGTGTGGCTGACTGCCAGAGAACCTCACAGGCTATACAGACAGCCCACCCTTTATGCTAAGCAGCAGGGAGACATGAAAATTTCTACCTGGAAAATGATGTACAGTCATGTACCATGTAACATTTTGGACAACAACGGACTGCATATACAACAGTGGTCCCATAAAATTATCATGAAGCTAAAAAAACTCCTCCAGGCTGGGTATAGTGGCTCACACCTGTGACCCTGTAACGTTGGGAGTCCTGAGCTCAGAAGCTCGAGACCAGCCTGGGCAACATAGTGAGACCCTGTCTCTATAAAATAAAAGAAATTAGCCAGGTGTGGTGATGTGCACCTGTAGTCTCAGCTACTTGGGAGGCTGAGGTGGGAGGATTACTTGAGCATGGGAGGTTCAGGTTGCAGTGAGCTGTGATTGTGCCACCGCACTCCAGCCTGAAAGACAGAGCAAAACCTTGTCTCAAAAAACAAGAGAGAAAGGAGAGAAAGAGAGAGAGATTACTATCACTTTCTACCTTCCAGTGAGGTAAGATGTGGACACAGAAGACGGTGATACTGATGGCCCTGGCCCTGCAAAGGTCTACACCAATGTGTGTGTGTTCGTGCCTTAGTTTTTAACAAAACGTCTAAAAGGTAAAAAAATTTTAAAAAAATTTTTTTAATAGAAAAAAGCTTATAGGCCGGGCATAATGGTGCATGCCTGTAATCCCAGCACTTTGGGAGGCCAAAGCAGGAGCATCACCTGAGGTCAAGAGTTTGAGACCAGCCTGGCCAACATGGTGAAACCCCATCTCTACTAAAAATACAAAAATTAGCTGGGCGTGGTGATGCGCGCCTGCTGTCCCAGCTGCTGAGGCAGGAGAATCGCTTGAACCTGGAGGTGGAGGTTGCAGTGAGCTGAGATCATGTCCTGCACTCCAACCTGGGCAAGACTCTGTCTCAAAAAACAAAGTCTATAACAAAAGAGCTTATAGACTAAGGATATAAAGAAAAATATTTTGTACAGCTGTACAGTGTGCTTGTGTTTTAAGTTAAGCGTTATAAGGGTCAAAAAGTTTTTAAAATTTACAAACAAGTAAAAAGGTTACAGTAATTACCGAAATTTTTCTGTGTGTAAATTTAGTGTAGCCTAAGTGTCCAGTGTTGATAAAGTCTACAGTAGTGTACAGTAACACCCTAGGCCTTCACATTCACTCACCACCCACTCACTGACTCACCCAGAGCAATTTCTAGTTTTGCAAGATCCATTCATGGTAAGTGCCCTAGACAGATACACCATTTTTTATCTCTTATACTATACATTTACAGTACCTTTTCTCCATTTGTATGTTTAGATACACAAATACTTACTGCTGTGTTACAGCTGCTGACAGTATTCAGCGCAGTTAACATGCTGTACAGGCTTGTAGCCCAGGAGCAACAGGTTGCACCATAGTGTACAGGTGTGCGGAAGGCCAGACCATCTAGGTTTGTGTAAGTACATCCTATGACATTCACGTGATGACAAAATCACCTAAGGATGCATTTCTCAGAATGTGTCCCCGTCGTTAAGCAACACATAACTATAGTTTGACTTGTGCTTTTTGAAACTACGACAGGGAAGCCGTGGGGGAGGAAATGCCAAAGGCAGGAGACCAGAGAGGAGTTGATGATAATATTCTCAATGAGAGATGGTGGCGGGGCAGCAGGGCCAGGGAGGAGGATCAGCAGCAGAGCAGATGTGGGTGAGGAGGAAGCAGCAGCCAGGTGAAAGTGCAGGATGGAAAGATGTGGAGGGTGCCACCTGGACTTCTAGCCTCAGTCATAGGTGCTGACCACCCCTCTGAACAAACACAGCCTTTACACAAAGGCCTTTCATAACTTCTTGGCAATTATTTTTCTGGTGGTTGATGAGAAGACAATGGCTGACTTCTCATCAACCCACCCAAATAGAAATGATTCTATTTCCCCCCACTGCACCAGGAGGAGCTAACGCAGATACTTCTCCATGAGACCTCCAGGCACACACAGCATTCAGATAAACTCTCTGTTACTTAGGTGGGAGGAGGAGGGTCTCAAAAAGGCGTAAGGAAGCTTCAGGGCTCTGGAACTGATGAATATAGTCACTATATTGACTGTGGTCACGGGGGGCGGGGGAGGCAATGCTTGACAGACGCAAAGAATTTGACAGAATAAAGATATGAATCTAGTCCTGTTACTTACCAGCAGTGTGACCTCAGTGATAAAAGTCACTCCACATTTTTAAGTTCCAATTTCCCCATCTGCAAAGGAGGACCTAAAACCCCCAAGCACCAGATGGTCATGAGGATGATACGAAGTGTCATGCACAGGAGATGCTGGGCCACGGTGCCTGCAGTGCAGGAAATCCACAATGAATGCTAACTTCACCTGATCCTACCCATCTCCAACGCTCACAAACACGATTACCAAGGCAAAAGGCTCCAGGGCTACCAATGTGATAGGCAACTGATATGAACTTAGTACTTCTTTTTCTCAACCCCCATTTAAAAGCAAATCAATTATGACAGCGGCCATCATACTGCAAATGAAATTCAACATATTGCCATAAAATCTTTGTTCATATGCACATCTTCCATATAGAATTACCGCCATTTCGGTGAGAAGTGTAAGTACCACATTTTCATTTATTCTCTTTCACCAAAAATTATATTCTAAAAAGACACAGAAAAAGAAGGCAGACTTACTGTGTGCAGGCTCTGTGCCAAGTACCCAATTCCACACATTTACCCAAACAACGCTTTAAGGTGGTTTGGTTTTTTCCACCCAAGAAAACAAAACCTCCAGTCTCCAAAAATACAAATGATACCATCAAGTCTTTAAGTAAATTTAATTTATAAATCACTTGCGGGTTTCTCTTTTTAAAGTACTTTACCTCTAAAATTATTTCACAGTTGCAAATATATTGCTTAAATTATGCTACCTTAACATTCCAACACTCATCTGGCTTGTTACATTTGGTAAAATTAAACACATCCTGATGAATTCCTCTACTACAGAATCTAGTCATCGAATCCCACAGCAAAGAACTATCAAATTCACTGCATCAAAACTACATCCAAACATTGACATTTCCCTAAAATACATGTAATAAAACCTCTCAGCAAACAGAATCAGTCAAATTATTTTTGGCCACCCCATATGTCAATCAAAAAGATATCATTTAATTTTCCCATCTGGCCATTTGTTGATTGTAAATCTTAACTGAAACTGACCAAGAAAGCAAAAGCACTTTAATTTTCTTTGAAAGTTTCAGGACAAGAGGTAGTCAGAGACTCAGAGTAAACTCTCGTTACACCTGATGAGCATTTTACAAACACGATCCTCGTAATGATCCCTTCAAGTACCAACTTCGGGCCATTTCATGAGAGTGAGTTTTACATCTTACAAACTGGGGCTACAGGGGTTACACAAGAGGCAAAAATCAATCTTCCAACCCAGGCCTCTTCAGAGCCCACGTGTGCACGCTCCACCCAGCCCATTCAGCCCATTCTTACCGCTCTATCCCCTAATTCCATTCAGCTGAGTTAAAAGCCAGTGTATTTGTCAAGGAACCAAAGTTAATGAGTCTTTACGTCTTTTTAATATTCTGTTATCACCAAGGTTCTGATTCTAGAAAAACTACATTCTAACATGACAGGGTGACAATGACAGCAAGAATGACCACATTCTACAGATAAAATATTCACTGCAAATATTTTTAAAAATCTGTGCCACTAGGTGGAATTTTAAAATATCTATTTAGTGCAACTTCCTATCATTTCTTGGTTTCTGCACAATTTCAGGGTTAGGGGAGGGTAGTATAAATTACCTAACAGACACCCACAAGTAACATTATCTGTTAAGGTTAAAACTTTAACTACCTTCCTGAGGTATGCTGCTGGGGTCTCATTACAGCAGGTAATCTCACATTCCGCCATGCACAACACACTAAGTACCAGCATCTCCCAATTACACTGCAACGCAAATCTCAAAGGACATCTGAAAAGTCTACACAGCTCCTGCACCCACTGCTGAAACACAAGCACCTCTAATGGAACGTGGCAGCTTTCTAAACTAAATATTCACATGCAGGGACAGGGATGCTAAGCTCCGGCCTTACCTCACACTGAAGAGCGGATGCTAATTAAAAGGCCACACTGACTCGGGAAATGACCGCCCAGACAACTTTAGACACTGTCTGCCATTTCCCTTCCCAGCTGTCCCAACTTCCAGGACTGCACGACTGAGAGGCAGAGCAGGGGCCCCCGTGCCTCTGGACATAACATTCCTGTCCGGAATGGTCTCCTTCTCTTCTGCCTCCCTGTCCCACCTTTCCTCACACCCCAAGACCAAAAACAATTCACGTGAGGAGTCACATGCAATTTGAGGTGGCTTTATAGTCCCCCAGATAGAGTCCATCGGCTCCTCTTCCGCCGTACCCCTACTGCCCACTGTATGGGTACCATTCTCGACTTTTCATGCCATAGTCCCTGCTTGTGGGCCTGTGCATCCCTCTCTAGGTTGTAAAGTCACTAAGAAAGGGACCATGTCTTAAAACCAGGCACAGGCCTGATCAACAAAACTCAAGGTGAATGGCATGCAAGCCCACCCTTCACATGTCTGAAGGACCACCGTCTATCAACAGTTTACAGAGGGCTTAATGGCAACTCCAGTGGCAACACAGATCTCTTCTGGTGGCACAGATGCCAAGAAACTTCCCCTATTACACTCTGCCTTTGCCAGTTTTGATGTGCCTTAGGAGTTTTTGAGAAAGAGCACCTTTTTTTTTTTTTTTTTAAAGCTTTCACAATAGCAGAAGGTATCCAGGGTATATTTGTTCCTACCATAATCATTTGGCTATTTTTAGAACTGTTTTTACTTCAGCTAGCAAAATCTACACTTGATATAGGCTGTCATGGAAAAAAAAAAAAACCTGTCATAAAGGTAGTAATGGCTTTGAAATATCTCATCCAAGCCAACTTTATTCTCATCCCTCTTAAGAATCGCCAGTCCCTTCAAATATTGGCAGTTCCGTTTATTCAGATCTTCCAATATATAAAATTTGCTGACTTTTCCCCCCTTGAGTTGATATAGATACATAAAAACTGCAAAGCTTTTTTTTTCTTGGCTAGAAACAAAACTTCTCTGCTTGCCTGTGTAAAATACAGGGGCATTTTTAAATTACCGTATGCTTTAGATCAGAAGGTAAAATCAGTACAGTAGCAATTTAAAACCTTCCAGCCTGTGAAAGCTGACAATTAACTCAGTGAAATACGGTCCAAGCCCTCACGACCCCCAATTCTTGTAGGCAGTGGTCTCAATTAACACCTAAATGCCCTGCATTAGAAGGTTTACCATTTTATAGTTTAGGTTAATTTACATATATCGTGCAAACCTACACAGGTACTAGATTTAAATATTTGGCCCCAAATATTATTTTAAACTTAATTTTCCACAGAGCTAATAAAAAGAAAAATCTTTGCTAAAATTCTTCATCATGCTTCCGTGTACATTAGCAAACGTGCAGTGTGTGACTGTCTTGCACACCCACGAGCCCACCACCCCCCTTTCTGATATCACACACCACACAAGTACAATAAACCATGTGAATATTTCATACCGCTGTGAAATATGCTGGATTATCAATTCAACATCTGCTGTCTTTAGGGTCCGGGAGTCCCGCAGAGACACTTTCAATTTGTAATTGAGTTCTATGCTGAATTAATCAGCAGTTTATCTTTTTTACTAAAATAATGTCTTCACCATTAAACCAGATTTACATTAACAATTTATGCCAAATTACCTGCCAAGGCAAAACTTATAAGATTCTAAGCTACAAACCAGTAACACTCAGTCCTATATTTCATTTCTTGTATTTCTTTAACCCATATACAAGAAAGTGGAAATCCATTGTTCCAAGAGCTTGCAAAACTCTAACCACAGACAACCTCTTGGATTTGTAACAGAGCCTCACTTTTGATGGTGAAATTCGTGCTGGTTTCCTCCTCTCCCCCTGAAAGCCACTGTTCAGTAAGTGGTTATGATTCCAAATTTTTACCAAATAGAATTCTAAAATGAAATAAAGTCAGTGAATAACAAAAGAGTATCTTTTATTTCTTTTCCCAATGAAAATCTTCCCATTCTAAATCTTGGCTTGGCTCAAGTAACCGAAAAAAGACAACCTAGATAAAGGAAGGATTTTTAGTGCTTATTATGTACCTGAGACCCAAGTTAGCAAAGGCAATTCAATTTGAAGAGAGCGGTGAAGTCCCATTTTCTCTTTGATATCACGACACAGAACATTTCATTAGCAATATCTTCCTTTCAATTCCACCTATACAGTTAAAAGTCTCCAAACACTTATGAATTCAACACTATCTCTGAATCTAGCTCTCACCTCTCTCTCTGATTCGTCTCTGGTCACAAGACCAGAAGTTTTTTGCTGCTGGACTTTTGCCACAGGTGCCAGCAGACAACATACTTCATGAAATATTTCTCCTATATGGTGTATGTCCCCCTACATTTCAGTTCTAGGAAATATGTAAAGCAAAAACATTTCAAATGGAACACCTGCTCCAAAGAAATGCATCATAAATAATTACCTATCAACTACAATAGAATACCTATCCCTTCTTTTCTATCTACTTTGCCAATAGCTGCACAAGGAATTCCCACCACCATACACAACAGCCTCTCTCAGTACTGCCTCTGCATTACAGCACCAAGCCTAACAGCTTGTAATCACTTGGAACCCATAACTATCTGCTGATGACATACTGGTTACATGAGAATATGAAATTGGGTGTTTACACAGCAGGGCAGAAGACATGACAGAATTTTCAGAAATATTTTTGGGAGAAAAATCAACAAAGTCAATAACAAAGCCAATATACCATTTGTTGATATCCTTTCATTACTCCTCTAAGAACTGGAAATAGAGACCTTCAAAATGTATATAGTCACTAAGATTTGTTGATTCTTGAATTCCAGAGACCTGGCCCCAAGAAGAAACCATTCCGAGCTTACAGAGATTTTTGGTAAACTATGCCTTTCCTTTTCTGTTTCCTTCCATCTAACCCCCTTTTATTTCCTGAAATTAAATGGGAATAAGTCACACTTTCTAAAATTTCCTTCGACCCTTCCCCAAAATATGCCACTTTCAACTTTGACTTTTAATAAAGGCAGAATGTGATGGCAAGGGTAGAAAGGAGGACCCGCCACCACCATTAACTGGGGTTCTGAAGATAGAGAGATGAGGAAGACACAGACTTGAACAGAAGAATACACATTCAGTGGCCACTTCTAAGTCCAGGAAGACTAACGAATCCTAGAGAATCAAGAAAGAAAGAAGCAATTACTTCTAAAATTCCAAACCCTGTATGGTAGGAAGCAAAGTCCTGCTCTTGAATCAGGTGAAAGACCGCATAAAATTTCTATCTGCTCTGTAAGATGCCACAAAATTCAAAAAGCAAGAAGACTGAAGAGGGCAGCCTTAACTCAAGAAGTCCCTTCCTACCTCTCCAAAGCTGGCCACCAGTGGGCTCCAATGCACAGAGCAAGCTGACTTCTTAAAAGGGGGACAACTCAAAATATCTGGTGCTGGTGGGAACCTTTCACCTTCAACAGAGTTTCTCATCATCATCTATTCTAAAGACATAATGGGTGATTTTCCGAATCACCCACTGAACCATAAATGCCAACTTCAATAACTGTTCACTTCTAAAATTAACTGGTTAATAGCACTATTAGAAATCACTACTTAGAATAATTCCATACAGGACCCTAGGGATTGTATGTTAGGGTTCAGACATCTCTAAAACCTAACGTTTTATGCTAAATAAAGCCAGAGAGAAAATTATTGGGGAAAACTGATACATCTTTTGATCCAATAATAAAGACAATTTATTATGTCTAATGCTTCAGGTCTTAAGGAAAGCCAATAAGCAGGAATTATGATCAAAAGCAAATGACAGAAATAGCCTCAGGGGGAGCCTCTGAAAAGGCCCTTTCAATATTTAAACAAATGTACAATCATCAACCCAATTACGGCACTAATCCAGTGTATAAAGGAAGCACGTCAAATGTTTCAATTGTCCCATCTAAACGTTTCCATAGTTGCCCTAGTTCTTAACAAAAAATCCATCAAAACCACAATAAGACCAATTCACACACACCCACCAGGATGACTACAATCCAAAGGATGATAAGTCTTGGTGACAATCAAGGATAGAGGATATATGGAAGGATATATGGAAAGGAGGACATATAGAAATCGAAACCTTCACACACTGCTAGTGGCACAGACGCTTTGGAAAACTCTGGTAGTTCCACAAAAGTTTAAACATAGAGTAACTATATGACCTGGCAATCTTGCTCCTAGAATTTCTCTTCCCAAGAGAAATCATAACATATGTCCATACAAAAACTTGTACACCAATGTTCATAGCAGCATTATAAATATAGTCAAATAGGGAAAACAATCCAAATGTCCAACTAATGAATAAGTAAAATGTGGTATGTCCATACAACAGAATACTATTTGACCATCAAAAAGAAATAAAATACTGATATATGCTACAACACGGGTGAAATATTACACAAAGTGAAAGAAGCTAGGCACAAAAGACCACATATTATATGATTACATTTACATGAAATGTCCAGAACAGGCAAGTGTACAGAGATAGTGGATTAGTTATTGCCCAGGGCTGGGAAGATTGGGGGAAAATGGGGAGTGATGGCTAATAAGAATGGAGTTATTATTTTTTTTAAGGTGATGGAAATGTCCTAAGATTGACTGTGGTAATAGCTGTACATCTCTGTGAATACACTAAAAACCACTGAACTACACACTTAGAACAGGTGAACTGCATAGGTGTGAATTATCAATGAAGCTGTTATTACATAGTAATAGAACTAGGTATCCCACACTTTTAGAACAGTAGACCTAAAAAAGTAGTCAAAACATCTGATTAGTTACAAGTCAATCAATAAACTCACACTTTAATATTAATTTTTTTTAAAGCTAAGACACCAGTACAGTGGCTTGTGCCTGTAATTCCAGCTACTGAGGAGGCTGAGACAGTCAGATCACTGGAGGCCAGGAGTTCAAGACTAGCCTGGACAGCACAGTGAGACCACTTATCTAAAAATTTTTTTTTAATTAGCTGAGCATGGTAGCACCCTCCTGTATTCCAGCTACTTGGGAGGCTCAGGCAGGAGGATCCCTTGAACCCAGGCATTCAAGGCTGCAGTGAGTTTTAAGTGTGCCACTGCACTCCAGCCTTAGCAACACAGCAAGATCCCATCTCTAAAAAATAAAAATAAATAAATAAAAGCTAGGGATTGGCCAGGCACAGTGGCTCATGCCTGTAATCCCAGCACTTTAGGAGGCTGAGGCGGCAGATCACCTGAAGTCAGGAGTTCGAGACCAGCTTGGCCAATATGACGAAACACCATCTCTACTAAAAATACAAAAATCAGCCGGGCATGGTGGCGCACACCTGTAATCCCAGCTACTTAGGAGGCTGAGCCAGGAGAATCACTTGAACCCAGGAAGTGGAGGTTGCAGGCAACAGAGTGAGACTCCATCTCAAAAGAAAAGAAAAAAAAAAGCTAAGGATCACAATAAACAAAAATACCAGCATAAATCCTTATCCTTTTTTTCTTTCTGAGACAGGGTCTCACTCTGTCGCCCCAGGCTGAAGTGCAATGGCACAACTCACTGCAGCCTTGACTGCCCTGGCTCAAGCGATCCTCTCTCGCCTCAGCGTCCTGAGTAGCTGAGACTATAGGGATGTACCACCATACCCGGCTAATTTTTTCTGTTTTTTTTTGTAGAGACAGGGTTTCGTCATGTTGCCCAGGCTGGTCTCAAACTCCTGAACTCAACCGCTCCGCCCGTCTTGGCCTCCCAGAATGCTGGGATTACAGGCATGAGCCACGGCGCCTGGCCTAGCATAAATCCTTAAAAGCATTTAATGAGAAAATAATTTGGGGTCTAAATACACATTTTCCCCCCAGACAAACGAGATACCGAAACAGATGTAACAACCAAATATAACCTTAAAACCTAAAAATCTGGAGAAGTGAGTCAAGTTCAGCTCATTAAGCTGACACCTATTAAAGCGCCATAAGAAAAACAGCCTGAAACACCATCAAAACAGATAAGAAAATCATTGTTTATAATAGTTATCGAAGGTCGAGGTTTTTTTGGTTTAATTTTGCATTTACTTAAAACTCTGTGTTTGATGCCAACAGGGTTCAAGTTGCACAGGAAGGTGCTTCGGCTAAACACGGATAGTCTTCCTTGATCTCCACTGTCGGCTGTGTGGGTTCCGCCAGCAAACCTCCCAGCGAGTGGTCACCTTCCTATGGAGTCATTAAACCTCTGAATGTCAGCTGGTGGGATTAGCCAGCAGCTTCCACACCTGAGCCCCTGTGGCAGGGACAGAGGCATTTGGATCAAGATCACTAATGAATACAGAATTCATATGTCGCTTGTCAGGGCTCCTGAGCTCAGAGTCGCACAGATGCAACCTAAATAAGACGGAGGACAGAACAATCGTTGACGAAGATTAAAAAGTTTTGGCAGTTGGGAAAAAAAGAGCACCTCATTATTCAAATATGATAGTCTTGCTTATTTTTTTTTATTTTTGTTCAAGTTATTCATGATTCACCTCAAATGGACAAATGCCATTCACCAATATTTAAAGACTTCTTGGTCTCATTACTAAATCTGAAGAGGGCTGTGTTGTCTGTACATCAGCTATATGGAGAAAACAGCTCTCCTGTAAAACAGCTCTCTTGTAAATAATATTTGAAAATTTTAGGGGAATATAACAATCACAAGCTATTTAGGGTGGAGGGCAGTTTAAAAATGAAAAAAAAAATCTAGAATTAAAAGAAAAAAATGATCTTCCACAGCCAAGTGATTTTATTACATTTACTAACATCTCGATCTCTGACTTCCTTAAACTTTTCTGTTCCTGGGTTCCCTCCAATCACAGAGCTGCCAAAGAGCTTTACACACCTTGTCTGACACTTGCTTGGCTTTCTGCCGTCTTCACAAGACCTCATCAGAGAAAAGAAACAGCCCAAGCAGCCCACACCTCTGCTCACCTGGAATAAGATGTCTTTCCCAGTCTTGTTAAAGAATTACAGGAATAAGAAAGTGTTCAAGAATTAAAGGAATAAGATGTCTTTCCCCCACTGTTGTGAAAGAATGACAAAGAGGCAGATATAGCCCAGTGGCTGAACCCATCGGAGGGCTCTAACGTCAGGCTGACCAGGGTTCAGACTCTGAGTCTTCCACTGAGTGTGTGACCTCTGGCCAGTTATTTGACCTCCCTACGGCCCAATTTTCTTCTCTACAAAATGAAGATAACAAAGTACTGACCTCAAGGAACTGCTGAAAAGTAAATGAAATAATATACCACTGTCTATGACCACCACATATGCCTGTCTCCAATATTACGCTTTCAGATAAGAAGGCCTGTATCTATCTATATCACGCTATAAATTCACCAAGCCTGATGCCAGCACAAATAATCACGTTAGTCGTTGCTATGCGATGTTTGTATCCTACTATTGAATAACTAAAAAACTAAAACTAGCTGCCATATTTTAGAGCCAATTTTGTGTGAGCCACCATCTAAGGTGTTTTTACAGGCCGCATCTAACGCTCACAGCAACGTGCAGGCAGGTCTCTGTTCCAATCGTACAGACGAGGATGCCCCTCTTCCCAGAGTCCTGCTTAAGGACAGAGGAAACAGACCTGCAGCCCAATCCTCTAGCTCCCAAGCCCCATGCCCCTTTCCATGCAACCATATTGAACTCATACTATGTTCTCTTTTGGGACCATTCTATATGCCAAATAGCACAATTTTTTAATCAAAATAATGCAGATCTCTCACACTATTGTCCATCTGCAAAGCACAAATGAACTTGCAACTCAGTGTCTTCCTAATACTGGACTTACAAAAAAACACACACACAGTTACTTCTAAGATTTGCTGTCAGAAAACCATATTGGTATCAACTCTCATTATTTAAAGTGGATCTATAGCTGCCTGCAATGACAGATTAATTCTGTTTCCTCAGTAGCTAGGTGTTTGGCATCACGTTTGTGAGGTAACCACAAGCCTTTAGGGCGATAGCTGCTCACATCTTTAGCAATCTATAAGAGCTTCTCTAGAGGCCAACACTTGCTGAGTGATGAAATATGACTCCATAAATCAGACGGCTGAAGTGGCGCTTGTATACGTCACCACCTATCTTCATAGCTTCTCTCTGAAGGGTATAGGGTAGGAGCTCATCCCTCGGTATTGCAACCAGAGAAAGGACCATCACAGTTGGCATTGACTAAGCATGTGCTACTTAAAACTGAAGACACACTAAGACTAGGGGAAAAAAAAGATCCTGCTGGTGTTAGCACGCCTCAGGCAGTGGTAGAAGCTTCAGCAACTCATCTTCAAAAGGCAGAGAGCCAGAGCTCTAGAAACCTGCAAAAATTGGCTAAGCCTGCAGTCTTCATTTCTTTAAGTTGAGCATCTTCAAAGTCTAGAATTCTAACTGTAGGGCACAGCAGCTGCCACTGCAGATCTGATCCTCTCAGCTTTTGGCAGCTCTCAACTTGAGATTCTAGCAAAAGAATTTTTCAAGTTGCTATTATTGCCTGTCATGGATTTATAAATATTGTGCACTATCTGCTGTGGCATGGCTCTCATGGGACGCCAGAGCATGCCAAATGCATAACAGAATGAAAAACAGTTTCTATTCTTCAAATAAATGCTAATTTTTTTTAACTGTGCTCACACGATGTGTTTGGTGACCAACTTCAATAGTACAGAATATGTATCAGAGAGGGGGGAAAAAAGCTGATTGTCTTTTCCAGCAGCATTCAGCTGCTACTTTCATTAAGCTTGTTTAATTAGATTCCAGATGCTAATTTGCAAGTCGATACCAGAGGGTGCAGGACAGTTTGCCTTTGAATCATCTCCCTGTGATGTGAGGGTCCTGCGCACACCACTACCCTTCAGCAGCCCTCGCAAGATATTCTGACAATTAGTGCAAAGAGGGGCAGTATTGATCTTGACAGACTAAATGTTAATCTTCTACCCATTTTAATGAATTGTAATCTCCAAGAGTTTAAATTTCTCACTAGGCCAAATGAAAACATCCCTTCTTACAAAGAAATAGAATAGAAGGAAAACTAACCTACATTATCGGATTCATTTAATTCTCTCTCCCCCTTAAAAAAAATCCATGTTTCATTTTAGCAATTTTAGCAATTTTCAAGATACATATCTGCCAAGCTAATGCCATATTTCCAGGTATCATGATCAAACTCCTTATTTTTAACTGGAAAATGGACTGAAAATGCCCCAGCATGGTTATCACTAGTTTTCCTGTCCAGCTAAGCTAGCCTGTGGGTAAGAACCAGGACCAGGAGCTGAATTCTTATACCAGCCTTAACAATAGAGAAGAAAAAATCTGGGGGAATGCTCTGAGCAATTCATCATCACCAAAAAAACCTCTCATATAACTGACCCCTTGTCATCAGGTCAACTTACACATTTCAAAATCCCCTATTCTGGTAATACATTGGTACAGTGTCTGAATGAGCACCTTCACTGATAAAAATAAAGCACGAGATTTATCACCAGTAAGTAATACAATTTTTTATGCCTTCATTTCCATCACAGCTAAGTACTGTGAACACTAAAGGTGAAATTATCAAACTGTTTCAAAGGAAGGTTACTCTCAGAATCACTAAGTTGTTTTTAACACCTTTTTATCCACCCATTCAACACACACTGGCTGAATACCTACTATGCACCAGTCACCATGCTAGGGCAAGGGAACAGAAATGACCAGGTGTACGTACGCACAGTCCCTGCCCGAGAAGAATTCAGGCTCACGGCAAGGGAACAAACAAAAAAATGAAAATTAGAAGACCACTCAAGGTAGCGTTTAGGCCAAAACTGGGTGAGATTTTTTGAAGATTTTTAATGTGCCCTAAACTCACATGGTTAGTTGAAACTCAGGAACTGAGGACTTTTACTTGAGGCAAGTCATAGCTCAGATAACTTAAAACAGCAGAAGCCCATCTTGGGCGTTTACGAATCCCAGCTGGGTTTCACTCTTCTGCTTTTTCGGCCTATAATTTCCCAATGAGCATTTGCCCTTTGCCCCATCTTCATTTTCCCTGTGTCCTTAATGGGGTGTTTGGTTTGCTGACTCTGTGCCCCAATACTGCAAGCTATTTGAGAAGTGTACTGGTTATCGTCCTCTGTTACCTTGAAAAGATGTTCAGCACTTTCTAGATAAGAAGAAAAGGTCACTTCCATTTCCCAGGTGGTTTTGATAACTCAGACTAAGCTCAGGGTTATCCTACTGTCTCAAGGCAACACACACATACTGAACCTCAGGAGCTAAGAACAGAGATGACTTCATGGCCCCTGCCCTCAAGGAGCTCCCTCTCTCACTGGCATGGAGGAGATGCCTCTGAAAACAGCCAGAAAACAACAGGACAGGAGTACAGTGCAGCACAGGGACACAAATAAATGAAGCAGCAACAGGGTACTGCTGGTGGGCACCAGTGGTAAGGAGTCCACGGACAGCCAGTGCACGCTATATTCAAAGAACAGTGAGCAGACAAGAATGGCCAAAGGGAACTATGTTCCCCCAGAGTTTAATCCCTGGACTTACATGTGATGGTGATATATGAACCATTTTTATTTCTATCAATAGTATGTACCCACTTTCATGTGTCTTGAAAAATATAGGCTGGCCATGGTGGCTTATCTGAGCCCAGGAGTTTGAGACCATCCTGGGCAACATAGTGAGACCTCATCTCTACTAAAATTCAAAAAAATCTGCCAAGCGTGGTGGTACACAACTATAGTCCCAGCTACTTGGGAGGCAGAGGCGAGAAGATCACTTGAGCCTGGGAAGTCGAGGCTACAGTGAGCCCTGGTCATGCCACTGCACTCCAGCCTGGGCAACAGAGCAAGATCCTGTCTTAAAAAAAGAAAAAGAAAAGAAAAATAGAACCAGTACATCAAACCCAGGATTTCAGATATAAACTGTATTTTAAAAATAAATTTAAGTTAAAAAGGTAAATCAAAGTGGTTGCTGGAAACATGGAGAATGGAACTGCCTGGAAAGGGGGCCTCAGGGGTAAAGGAAACGTTCTCTATCTTCATTTGAGTGCCAAAACCCATTGAACTCTACACTCAAGATCTGTGCACTTTATTATATGTAAATTATACCTTAATTTGAGTTAATTTAAATTTTCAAAAAAATTAATAGAGCAGGTGGCACCTGGATATGGCAGAAACCTTAAATGTAGTGTGTAAATGACAAGTTCAAAACGCAGTGATAGGCTGGCCCTGCCCAATAAATGTTCTGGTAGCTACAGTTTAAAAAATAGAATTAGATGATATTTTATTAATATTTTCATTTAGCCAATATACTTGAAACAGTACCATTTAACATATAGTCAGTATAAAAGTTATTGAGGTGTTTTAAAAGCTTCTTGTATTAAGTCTCTGAAACCTGGTGTGCGTTTTCCACTTACAGACCCTCTCAACTGACATTTCAAACGCTCGATAACCACGTAAGGTTAGCGCTGGACAGTGCAGCTAGAGATGACGGGAACACAAGACAGGTTTTTAAGGAGGGAGGAACTTGTATTCCATAAATACTATAGTCCAAAGGCCCAGCACTATCCAAAGTACAGGTTTGGAGATCAGGAAACAGAAAGACTTTGGGCTTCCTCTAATTTGTTATTTGTTTTAACAATAAAGCCAAGAGTTTATTTCATAAGTCTGGCCTAAAAATTACTGTTGGTTAAACAATTTGTTATTACAACAGCCTAAAACTGCCCCTTTGCAAAGCAATTCTCTGTGAGTGAGTGGCAGTTACTGTCCTGGCAACCCATTCGAGGTGTGAAAGGCAGCAGTGCTATTCTCCTGGCTTTCTGTCTAAGACACATCCAGAAGCCTTTCCACACTGAAAGGAAACAGCAGGCTTAGTCACCCAATTCTGTGGTCTCTAATTAGGCAAGAAAAGTTATCCAGGGCTTTTTGACACAGAAAGAAAGTCTCCCTGGAAAGAAGGAAAATTAAAAGTTTGGAAATTGTAAACCAAAATGTCTTTGTTGTTATGAGTTCTATACAGACGCAGAACCAGAAATGACAGACACTTTGGCTGAATCTAAAATGGTGTCCTCTCAACTCTGCTAGGCAGTCTCGGCCTTCATTTAATATTCACCAAAAGCAAACAGTGTGGTTAGCACAGTTAGTGGCTTGGTCTTCACAATAAATGTTTCCTACTATTAACATCTCTTTAGATTTTTAAACAATTAATCTGCTGACAGCTGTTATTCTATTACGTGCCTTCTGTTTACTTTTAAACTCAACCACTGAAGAAGAAGGTACCACCTTCACCTTAATAAAGTGATTTTCGGCCGGGCATGGTGGCTCACACCTGTAATCCCAGCCTTTGGGAGGCCAAGGTAGGCAGACTGCTTGAGCTCAGGAGTTCCAGACCCACCTGGGCAGCATGGTGAAACCCAGTCTCTACAAGAATTGCTTGAACCCAGGAGGCAGAGGTTGCAGTGAGCCGAGATCATGCCACTGCACTCCAGCCTGGATGACAGAGTGAGACTCTGTCTCTCCCTCTTTTCTTTTTTTTTTTTTGAGACAAAGTCTGGCTCTGTCACCCAGGCTGGAATGCAGTGGTATGATCTCGGCTCACTGCAACCTCTGCCTCCCAAGTTCAAGTGATTCTCCTTCCTCAGCCTCCCGAGTAGCTGGGATTACAGGCGCCCGCTACCACGCCCGGCTAATTTTTTGTATTTTTAGTAGAGACAGGTTTCACCATGTTGGTCAGGCTGGTCTCGAACTCCTGACCTCAAGTGATCCACCCGCCTCGGCCTCCCAAAGTGTTGGGATTATAGGCATGAGCCGCTGCGCCCAGTCGAGACTCTGTCTCTAAAATAAATAAAGTCATTTTCACTGATTGTCAGTGTGCATGTGGTTTCAATAACAAGTGAATAAAAACCAGTAACCTAAAACTGTCCATTTAAATAATCAATGTGAAATAAGAATATGGCCAATCTGTTTCAAGGTCTCACAGCTAATGCTCCCAGTTATGGACACAACTGATCTAAGAAACATTCTTCAGATTGATAATATCAATTTTATCGAAAGGATGCTGACATTCCCCTTTACTTCCCAAAATCACATCAAATATTGAATTCACAGCCTTTGAACCATTTCAAATCCAAACTCTAAATAAGGTAAAATTACTTTGGTGCAGTGTTAAAGTCACTTCTAATGTACCTCATACTCTCAACTTTTCCTACAATTCTCATTTTTCTTTAACATACGGAAGTCCCAATCAACTGGAAATAGACAAAGCTTTCAGGAAGATTTGAAAAGATTAATGTGTTTTAAAGAAGGGTTTGGCATTACTGAGGTGATTTTCTAAACAAAACTCAAGAGTACACCTCCTTGTACCTCTGTGAGTTCTAATGGATGCGTAGAACCTTAGGAACTCCTCTCCTATAGTTAGAAAACTGGGGAACTTTTTTTCTTTTCTTTTTCAAGTGACCTAGTATTAATATATCCTATTTTTTCTCTGTATTTAAGAAGGCCAAATAGAAAATAATGCTGATATGGGAGTAACTGTTCACATTGAGAAATGAGAACAGAATCCCAATCTCATTTATTGTCTATACTTGGACCTGTTTACTATTCTTAATTGGAACAAGACACTATCATTTTTAGTGTAAAACACCTAAATGCTATACACTGTGTTTTAATTCCTGCAGCTTATCCGAGAAGCGAAGAAATCTAGCCAAGTGACCAAGTCACTTATATGAGCTATCCCCATGTACCGAGGGTAGGTATCGCAGTTTCCAGCAGAAAACCCCTGTCTGTCCTGGCTGATCAGTATCTTTAATCCTACTTTCTCTGGCTTTGACAGCACTTGGTTCAAACCTAAAGGGCAGAGAGAGCTTCAGAGTTCCAATGACACTTGGTGCTCCAATGACAATGAGATGATGGAAGAACAAAATATTTTTAATAAGCAATCTTTTCCAAAGATGACTGGACATAAGGCACTGTCAAAAAGCAATTCCCAGAGACACCCTCTGGTCCCTAAACAATACTGCAAAGTCAGAAATGGCAAAAACCTACATACTAAGAAATAGGGTAAACCACTCATAAACTACCTATTAATTGTTGAAAAGAAGTTGATACTCCCCATCAAAAAATTAACAACCATCAAAAAAGCTTATGTGCCCAATGCTGGTTTAGCGGCCAGATGTAGTGCCGTGGAGGAGTAACGTGGTACCATGATGGATCCAGGCATATTCAACATTCCTGTGACAGTGACCATGGAAGAGCTGTGCATTTGTCCTGAAGATGTAGGGGGTGGCGGGGTGGAGACAATCTATCATTAAAGTAGACTTAAGTGGAGTATCATTCAGAAGATACCACCTTCCCCCACCACCAAAGAAAACACAATAAAAGAATCTCTCATACATGTATCTGAGACACTAGATCATTACGCTCTGAGATGATTCCCCCACATGTGTGGTCTTGTCCCCATCTTCTGCCAGATGCAGAATCATCTACAGGGATTTTTAAAACTGCCTCCATTTTCAGGTCACGTCTCTGTAACATGCAAAGACATACACAGTTTTTCTGTTCTTAGTAAGAACAGAAAAACCTGTCAATTTGAGATATCGTGACACAGAAAGCTTGGTGTGCAAGAAAACATTCCACGTTACCACCGCATTTACAGTCAAGAAGATTCCTAGACAGCCCAAAGCCCAGAGCAAAAAGCTGGATAGCGCTGGCCCCTCAAGCCCAAGGAAGGGCACAGCTGGGCCACTACAAAAGGAAGCTGGTCTCTTCGGCAAACAGACCATCTGTGCCAAAGAACATTCCAACTAACAACAGTGCTGTACAAGCTCGGGAGGAATCAGCAATCAATTTGTAAATGTTCAAGATAAAACCAGAAAAATCTTTGAAAGAGAATAAAACTGCAGGGACTTACATACCTCCATCTCTGGCCTAAACTTATCTTCAAATACAGCCATTGCTGCCAAGGAGCCAGAACCTGCAAGAAAAAGGTGCACTTTTAGTGTATTTTATGATATCCCAGCTTATCCATCTCAAGTTTACCTAGGGGCAAGAAAAACAGCAAAACATGCCCAGTGTCTCATTCAAGTACAGTGTAAATATTAATTCTATAGGGCCACATAAACCAGGTAAAAACAGTGCTCTTCAAAAGCCTGGAGTCACACTTACCACTATCTAAGGTAAATCTGCAACTGGTCCTACTTCCACCACTGACAGGTATAGTTGTAAATTATTCACAATAAAATGCTGAAGCATGAAAATGAGGTTATGTAGAATTTGGATTTTTTTCAAACAGTGACTGCCACATAATTTCCCGTGTCCTATGCTGTGAGTCTAGTGCTCCATATTGTGCCTTGGCAGGCTGCTGGGTATAGCGCTAAATACCAAGCCAGTTCGAAAGAAAAGATTGTTTTAATGAGCTGGCCCTGGTAGAGTCACCTTGACACGCAGGGAAGAAACTACCGCACCAGCAATGGTAATAGGACTGCGAGCAGCAGCCACCAGGTTATTCCAGCTACAACTGTAAAACACTTTATTATGTGGCATTTATTTGGAGCTATTATTTTTAGTTTGTACTTTGAAGAGTAACAGCTGAATAGACAAAATGACAGACAAAGAAACAAAAATTTATTATCACAATAGCAAATGGCTGAAAGGTTATGCTGCATAGATATTAACGGATAGCAAATTTATCCCTACAAAAGTAGGATGTAAATAAGCGTGGGCTCCCTTTGAATGGATGCAAAAGGCAGCTAAGCACTCCTTGAAAATTTAAATTTGCTTTGTTCAAAAACCAGAGAATCTTTAGAAAATCATCATCTTGTCTTTACAGGTCCTGGCAATATTTCAGGATACTCCACTTTTGGAGAGAGGATAGAGTTGCCCACAATTTTTTACTCCAATTAGAAGATTTTTTTGGCATTTATTACTTTTTAACTTGTTTTGCATAACACTATCTATTTAGCTGGGTCACAGAGAAAACCATATTTTCTATTTAAAATGATTTGTGTACATCGCTTGACCACCTCAATGGTTTAGCAAAGGAAAAAGGCAGCGATTAAACAGTTTCAAATGAGGTGTCCTGCTGATTTTATCAAGTCTGCTGAATGTATAATGAAAAAGGAGAAGCTGACAGCAACGCCGCATTGAGAAAATACAGACTACCTTATCTGAACCATTTAAGGAGGTCCAATTATAGATCAAATTTAAAGGGTAGAAACAGCAGATTTACAGACACAAATCAATGAACATGGTAATCCCGATGAATATGACAGATACTCCTGTTAGGGAATATTGCTGCGGTTGAGGATCATTACCTTCACAGTACCGGATACATCACATCTAAAGCAGTAGGAAGCGTCAAGTGTAAACCAGCATTACAAGCAGTGACTATTCATTTAGGCTTTGGGAGCAAAAGGCAACCCCATTTTCCCCTCCTCACAATTTTTTTCTCCTTAAAAAAAAAAAAAAAACTAACTAAAATGGTGATCTAAAGGGACATTAAAAGCCCTCTGAAAAGGAGATAGAAATTAAACAGATATAAAACTAGTACACTCAGATAAAACTAGCACATATGCGAGAGCAAATTCAGCAAAACAAACCTCTGAATTTCAAAGTAAACATGTCCTTGAAGATGTGGAAACAGGGTCAAACTCCACCAATGTTCTGTGAGTCACACGTTTACTCTGAGATTCAGGGGTCAAGGGGGAAAGTTAACCTAAGTTGCTGTTTTCAGGCCCAGGTGAGAACCAGTCTCAGATTTACTAGTAAAAGCAAGCTGGTTTTGTGTGGAAAGCGAAAGACAGCTGCCATGAACGAACAAGGCAACTGCAAATGAAGAATCTCAGGAAAAAATACTCCTAGATATAGACCAATCCTGCATAGCACTGGTGAGCAGACTGGCCTCTTCCAACAAAGTCCAAGAATATCTCCACGAAGAGCACAAGGGTAATCAACCAGAGGCCAGAAATAAACATTTAAAAAAGGACAGGGAGAAGACAGGTATTTAGCTAGGAGCTAACAACTTGTGGAAAACTGTAATGAATTGTTAAAAAAGAAAAACAAGCTTACCTTAAAGGCATTTTTCCTTAAAAATCACTAGCTGTTTTTTTCTCCAGGGCCATTCCTTTCCTTGGCAGTTCCACAGTAAATTTTTTTTTTTTTTTGCTCTATTCTTTTTCCTAGGCACATATATTTCCTTCTGCTCAGCTTCACTCAATAATTTAAGAAATGAAAAATATTTCCCTCCCCAAATAATTATTACTTTAAAACCTTTTTCCTGGCCGGGCGCGGTGGCTCACGCCTGTAATCCCAGAACTTTGGGAAGCCGAGGTGGGCGGATCACGAGGTGAGGAGATTGAGACCATCCTGGCTAGCACAGTGAAACCCTGTCTCTACTAAAAATACAAAAAATTAGCCGAGCATGGTGGCAGGCGCCTGTAGTCCCAGCTACGCGGGAGGCTGAGGCAGGAGAATGGCATGAAGCCGGGAGGTAGAGTTTGCAGTGAGCCCAGATTGCGCCACTGCACTCCAGCCTGGGCGACAGAGCAAGACTCTGTCTCAAACAAAAAAACAATTAAACAAACAAAAAACCTTTTTCCTGCCTAGAAACAATATTACAGACAAAATTTCTATAAGTGGAAATAACACACTAAACCCACAGACTCTTGGAACAAAAGAGTTTCTCCAATGTGGGGAGGCTCTCTACATTATCAGACAGGCATATAAGACAAGTAAACATAGGACTTGGGGCTTTTACTACACTGTATTTCTGGCTTCCCCTTTTTATACCTCAAAAAATATATATATACACACACACACACTCTCTCTCTCTCTTACTTGAGAAATTTTCTGAAAAGCAGGAGCTTCCCAACCTGATTCTGCTTCCCATGAAATCAAAGACAAGAGGGCCCCAAAATAAACTTGAAAAGAAAGGGAAATTCAACATTAAAAATAATTTCTAAATCACTTGCAAATTAGCTCCTGCTCCCAGCTTTTCAGGAAAGGAGGACTTTGGCGCCCCCTTTTCAGAAATACACAGAAGTGTTTGGAGACAGAAAACCTGTCAACAGGTTTGTAGGTACCTCTGAATGTGTCTGCCATTTAGAAAACTGGGGTGAGAATTTCAAATACAACTGCAATTGCCTGAAGTGACAAGAGAACATAATTTCAAGGCAATGCAGTGGGGTACACAAGGAACAAGAAGTTGGCCATTTAAAAAAAAAAGATGGTAAACTCAGGCCAGTATCCTTTAAAGATAATTTCATTCAAGTTTCCTACATACTGGTCCAACATCCAAAACTATATACAATAAATCACCAGTCAAATGCCATTCTAGTACAGCCACCATGTGACCTGTAAAACATTAATATATTATATCCTCTTTTCCCTATAAACCACTAATAATGCCCTGAGACATTCTGTTATTTCAGCATCAACTACCTAAGCTGGCACTCTCTTCATAAACAAAACCAAGGCGAAAATCTTTTGAAGGATCACTTGCTCTGATTTTTTATTCCAAAAGCAGAGACATCTTAGACATCAGAACTGTCTGGTTTCCCATTAAAGAACAGATACACAGAAAAGCCAGGGGACAGCGTGGCCAGGACTGGGCCTCTGCTGTACACTCGAGTATGCCAGTGAAGGAAAGGCATGTCAGAGAGGACGTGCCCTCCACAAATGCAGGCTATGCTCCATGAGCAAGGGGAGGCCTCAGAGAACTTACTCCAGTCAGGAGGAGAAGGAAGCCAAAGAGAAGAACAAGGGCCTTCTGCTGAGCACCCGCCAGGTGCCATGCGGCCTATTTTAGGTCATTTCGTCATCCTCATAGCAACCCACTAACATGAGAAAGCTCCTTGTCTAGGACTACAGGAAACAAGCACAGGGGTGGGATTCCTGTCTCAGCTGTTGACCCTATGTCGCGCTCTCATACAGAAAGTCCTATATGCTACAATACAGTTGAGAGAAGACACGCAAGACCTTCCATGACCAGGTTTCTACCTCCTTCGGCTCCCTCCCATCCCCCATACACACCCCTGATACTCCACCAACACCACACTGCCCATGATTTCCTAAATGCCCATGCCACTTCAAGCCTATCTCACAGAGCACATGGCAGTCCACAGAACTCCCAGTCACCCTTCAAACTCCAGCTGAGAGATCACTTCTTCCTAGAACCCTTCCTTGGTCACCCCCCTCCACAGGGTTTATCATTTATCACTCTCATCTCTGCAACTTGTCCATCCTTTCATATCTACAGCCTCCATCCCCAACAGTCTCTGACACATGGCAGCATTAGGAGAGACGCTTATTGAATTAAGCTGCACTAAAAGTGAGGCCAACTACCCAAATGAGGGAGCCAAAAAAAACTCTAAGCTGCCCCTGAAGGCGTGAGGATAGCAGTAAATGCCTGGATAAGGTGTAAAGCAATATTTATCACCTAGTTTACCATACTAGGCTGAATATAAGATAAACTCAAGTGTAGAGCCAGTTCAATTTTCAAAAAGGAAAAAGGGCCTTAAAAACCACAAAACCAAGTCCTGTTATATGTCCTAGTCCAGTCCAAACCACTGTGATATCACAGGAGTGAACGGCCTTTCCTGGATTTCTGCACTATATTAATACTACTGACGCTCTCGGTCTCATCAGTAGTTTCCATGAAGCTGCTCCTTAGCAACCTTCACCAAGCCTGCCTTTTCAGCACACCCACGGTTACTGAGTACCCAGTATTGCTTCCAAAACAAAGCTCTTTAAAACAGAAAAACAGGTGCAATTCAGTGACCAGCACTTAGGTGAATACAAGTGAGGACACTATGATGGCTAGCTAGTCCCCTCAGACTGACCTCCTGCATCCACTGCCCTCCCCCAAGCCCACCTACACACCCTGCTCAACACTCGCCACCCCAACCCACCAAGAAGCTAGGCTGTGGAGAGACAGGGAGGCAGGGAGGACAAATGTCTCTTTCCCTTTCACCTGCAGGGCACTCCCCCATCCACTGCAGACACTCCACAGCTGCTCCAGCTAGGTCCTCATTCAAAGCTCCTCCTGCAACCAATGCCCTGTGGAGTCCTGGAAAGAGCACCTGGCCTGCTTCCCAGCTCTGTCAGGGCCGGACTCACCCACAGACCCTCTTGTCACCCACATCTGCTGAGCCCCAGGAGAAGGGGTCCCAAGCACCAGTTCCACAAGGACCACACCTCCAGCCAGTCTGTTAAAATGAAACATCTTATAATAGCAGGCCCACTGGCTTATAAACAAAATTACTAGCTCCTTTAAGAATGTAAAATAAAAGCCCTGAAACTCCGAAAAATACATGCAACATGCAGAACATTAATAACTAAAAAGAGCTCACAGATAAATACATCAAGACTCCAACAGAGAAGACAGTAGTTTACGAAAGAGAAAAGGTAGAGGCCTATATACATTAAGCAACACTGATCAAGTTCACTAGCAATCAAAGAAATAAGAATTGAAGTAAAATAACTACCTTTTGCCTTTTTAATTAGCAAAGATTAAAAAGAATAATAGTGCTGACAAAGGTGTGATCAAATGGGTACTCTGACACACTTGGAGAAGCAGAAATGGATAGAACTCTTCTAATGGGCAATGTAGAAACATCGATTGGAAATCATACAGCTATACATACCCACCAAACCAGCGAATCTCTTAGGGACTTATTCTAAAGAAACACATGGACAAGTACCCAAGTCGCGTATCTTAAAAGATCATTGTTTAGATTAAAGGGGAAAAAAAAAATACCTGGAAGTAAATGTAAAGGTCCAACAATCAGGAGCCAGGGAAAATAAACAATAAAATACTACACACAGAGACATTAAACATGACAAAGTAGAAGTACATTTTTTTGGCAATGGGAAGATATCCATGCTATAGTATTTAGTGGGGGAAAAACATGTTCTAAAGCAAAATTAACAGACACGCTTATGCACTATATATTATACAAACCTGGAAGCACATAAATCAAAATATTAAGCTTATTTCTGGGTGGTGCTATTTTTTTTTTTTGTTTACTTGTATTTTTAAATTTTTCTTCAAAGTGCAGGCATTAATAGCAATTTTTTAAGGTATAAAAAATTGGAGAAAATCCAACATTGTGAGGGGATGGAAAAAACAAGCAAAAGACCAAGACTTTGCTAGCTGTCACAGTCTCCGTATAACAGCAGCAGCAGGCAGCTTATTCCTTACATTTGTATACAAGGGCCTAAAGGTCAATCCATGCATGAGTCAACAGACCCAAAGAACAACAGCAATCAATCATCACAAACGAATACACCATGTCTCTCCTGCCTACCGTCCTTAGGAGGGCTTCCTTAGGACCGTCTTAGAGGTACAATCATCTTAATAATGAAGTCCTCTGAGCGTTTCAGCGTGGGGCTAGACCCCACTTATCCAGAAGTGTACTCTTGGCAAACACAGCACTGAACAAACTACAACAGATGCACACGGTACTTAAGAACTTTCACAGCACAGTCACATCAGTTTTGTTTGCTCTTCAGGCACGGCAAGTAGTAGCAGTCCCATTTTACAAAAGGAGAATAAAGCTCAGAGATAAGGAACGTGCCCAGATCACACAGCCAATGATAAGCAAATCTGGGATTCTGAAGCCAGATCTTTCTGAATTTAAAGTGTGCGATGTTCTTTCCATTCCACCACATTTGCCTCTTAAATAGCAAAGCCAAATGCTTGAAATCAAGATTAGCAAGTAAGCCTGGGAGATGGAGCTATCTTTTCTTAGCTCCCCACCCCAAAAAAGCATGCTTTCAAACTTGCTTTTTCTTTAGATTTCAGCTCAACGATTACCACACACATCTGGATATAGTTAATTTGTGTTGTTTTGCTTGGAAATTCAAATGAGACTGGAATTTAGTTAAATGTTTTAAATGATTAAACATATGCCATTCACTGTTTAGCAATGCCACTCAAGTATCTGTTATAACAGCATTTATTTTAAAATAGCCTCATTCAAAAAAAAAAAAAAAAAAAACCTAAAATTAGTCTCCATTTCCTAAAACCTCTGAAGGTGTTTCGATCTTAGCTTACCAGGATTAGTAATTCACTTTGAAACTAACTTTTTCTGAGAGAACAATCCAATTCAGGATGAAATCTGAAATTTTACAATCTAGATATTGCTTTTACTTGTTCTGTACATTTAAACGTGTTATTTTTCTATGTCAGAGTTCACTAAAATACTCAACAAACTTAGCAATTCTATAATCTATGTTACTAGATATGCTAAAGAAACAGTAAAAGATTGAAATAATTTCCTAAAACCTGCTGCTTCTAAGTCAAAAGCTAGGAAGGATCTGAAAGGTAGAAATTTGCTTTTTCTAATAAGGTGCTCACTAACTCTCAAACTGGGGAAGGGGAAAACATTCATTGATGGTCTTAGGTCCTGGACCCTGAACTCAAGTACTGGGAGTATTTGCCCCTTTTACAGACAAGGAAATTGAGACTCAACTGGTTCCAAACAGTTTGCCCATGGCAAGAGTCAATGAGAAGCGGAGCCAAGCTTTAAACCTAGGTCCTATTCTGAAGCATGGGTTCTCAAGCTCATGCACCCTTCAGAAGGGCAACTTCCCACTCTTTCTTCAAACAACCCATTCCCAGGTGCCCACGCAGCAGCAGCAGGCTCTGGGAACACCAAGAGGCACAAGAGGTGGCCCGGCCCTGGCGCTCCCTAGCTGGGCACATCACTCCGAGCTCTGCAAAGCTGCCAAAGTTGCTCCAGGAGGCACAAGCAACTGCATCAAGCACAACGTGAATGATGCAACCGGAAACTGAGCAGCACAGCAGCCCTACTGAACTAGGTTCCTTCCCCGCACAAGGGGCAGGGGACAGGAGGCGCCTTCCTCAAAGGGTGGCTCTGAGGGTTACACAAGATGGCGCATGTAAAGCAAAATGCTGGGGACACTAAAAGTTCAAGAAAAGCTGGCTGATAAAATTCCTCTCCGACAAGGTCCTGGTCCTCCAGGCAGCTATTTTATACAACCACTCTCAGCAAGTCCCAGGGTTGGCAGCTTTCATGGAAACAGAGGTCTTCAGAATTTCTTTCTCAAAATCATGAAGTTATGAGAGGCAGCAGGAAATGGATTTCTACTGCTTTTCCCCAAATCAATTTAACCAGATCGTCTCAGGAAAAAAAGCTGCTCCTTCTGCTAAAGAGCGGTCCATTTTAAGCAGCCAAGGACCTGTTTGCCACCGTGGCCTGCCAGGTGTAAGATGTATGCGGCGATAACAGAGTCACACACAGGACTTTCTAATCCATCAGTGTCAGCTCTCCCTGACAGAGCGCTTACTCACACTTGCTCATTGTTAGTCAACTGGCCACTCATCCTGGGTAAAATTTGGTGCTTTCCACAGACCCACAGACTGGGATCATTTTTCACTCCATTCCTGCCTCCAAGGCCTCATCTCCTAGTACTGGTGCTTGCTCTGGAGGCCAACAATGCCAATGTGTGCAGAGCTGATTGATGAATATAAAATAAGGCGGGCACCAGGGGACCATATCCAGCCACTAGAGAGCAGTGGAGCACCTCTCACTGCTCCGTAAAACAGACGCAGGCTTTAAATGGTTTAATTGTATGCATGCATTTCATTATAAGTCCTGGCCAAAAGCTTCCTGGCGAGGCAAGCCAAGCAATCAGACAATCTTGCATCGCTTGCTGAAATCCAGATTTGTCCTTTGTCAGCATAAACAGTTTAATTTGATGTTTTCACTCCTGAGTAAGCACTGAGTATTACATTTAAACCCCTCATGAGGGAGAAGAATGCTTCCTTTTCATCAGCAAATGTACCTCAATGTCAAAGTCTACCTTTTATTCCCAATGAATTTAAAAAAGTATTCCATTTAATTTGCTAAAAATATTTGTAAGGCATCCAACAATTTCACTCAAAAACTAATTCCTCAAAAAAACGGAGTTCCTTTTCTAAATGTAATATAGTCAAAGAGGAGTTACATTTTACCCTAATAATTTAAAACACCAATTGAAGGGAACAGGGATTTTTCTTATAATTGCAACTGCAACATCTCATTGACCTGACAGGTTATAAACACTTATTCTTCAGAAAAGACTAACAATCAGGGCATCAGGGCCTAAAATGTGAAAGGTTTTATTTCATTAATGCATTTTAATGAAATGTCACAAGATATGGAGAGAGAACATTTTTTCCTTAAAACATAGGTGTCACCTACCCCTGTTTAGAGGACAAAATGGAGGACAAAAATGACCCTAGAATGCACCTATCTTAATCAGTCCCCTGCACCACGAGGCCACACCGGGAAACCAAAGCTGAGTGCAAAGCATACACCCTGCCCTGCTGCCGCAGGAAAGCAGGGCAGTGGGAGCTGGCAAGTCTCTTAAAGGTCCCCTTTACTCAGGTCCATATTTCAAAATAACTTCCCAAACTTCAGGGCATTCCACTTTAATTGATGGACTAGACAGTATTATTTTCATTGTATGGATGGAAGAAGCTAAAGTTCACAGAAAGGAAGGAGGCTACCCAAAGTCATGCAGCCATGCAGCCAGGAATGGCAGCATAGGTACATGAACTGAGATCTGGTTAACAGCAAATCCCTCATTCTGTGAACTACACAGTGAAAAGCCTTCTGATGGCTAAGATGACTTTCCACATAATCTGACCAATAAGGAAGTAAAAGGCATCAAGCACTAGGTCATAAGCATATAAAGGCACTTTCCTTTAGCAGGGGCGACTCTGGTCCAATTCTGAAACAAGAGCAGATAAAGATGAGCTGGTTAACCTCACTCTCTCTCAGTGGGGTTTAAAGCAAAGAACTTTAAACTGAGCATTTCCTTTAACTGTTCTGAAAAGTGCTCGGGCAAGGGCTTTTACTTGGTTGTAGGCTGAGGACAATTCAAATCAGGAGACTTTGTGGTAAAATGTCAGAGCAGGGAAAAAAGGAGGAAGAGCACCCATACATTAATTCAATACCTCACCATTTTGTCTATAAAAGGTGTTTAGTATTTTTTTACACAGAATCAAGAACAAAATCCAGTCTAATTAGAATACATTAAGAACTGGCAAGGGCTGACTACATTACATTTCCTGTAACAATATGAATTTTAGAAGTAAATATTTTCTCATTTCCTGATATCACGGCACCATCTATTGGCTTAGTACCACCTTTGCAGCAACCAAGAAACAAGATGCATTCATTCAACTTTCACAGGCTTTTGGTTCCCAGCTGTTTTATTCCTGGCACTCCACCGCAACATAATTTTAAGATATAAAATCCATTCACTGCACATTTTAAATCTTCTAAAATGCATCTTATATTAATCAAAGCAGGAAAAAGTGCCAGAGAAATCTTGACACAGAGAGCTACACACAGAAAAATGTATTGACACTAAAACTATCAAAATACTATGCACCAAACATCTACTACATGCTACATACAAAAGACTTTTATGTTTGGTATCTCACTTCATGCTCACACATGAAGTAAGCATTACAGAAGAAATCAATGTTCACAGTCAAACAGCTAAATGAATGTTAGACTTAAGATATGAACCCAGGCTAAGCATAGTGGCTCATGCCCATAATCCCAGCACTCTGGGAGGCCAAGGCAGGAGGATCACTTAAGACCAGAAGTTCCAGACCAGCCCGAAAAACACAGTGAGACCCCGTCCCTACCAAAAAAAGAAAGAAATTAAAAAAAAAAAAAATCAGTAGTGGTGTGCCCATAGTCCCAACTACTTGGGAGGCAGAGGTAGGAGGATCACTTGAGCTCAGGAGTTTGAGGGTACAGTGAGCTATAATCACACCACTGCATTTCAGCCTGGCGACAGAGCAAGACCCTGCCCCTAAAAAATAAAAACAATAAGTTAATTATTATTTTTTAAAAGATCTGAACCCTATTTGACTTCAAAAATCAGTTTTCATGCAGCCACACTGCCTCAAAAAATGGCCAAAAGCAACATATCCACACAAAAAGCACAGTGATGTACAGAGCGTGCACACATAAAACGCGACGCTTCAGCACCCCAATAACCGTGACCTTCCCAAGTCAAAAAAAGTAGCTTCATTTTAGAAATAGGGGTATGAAGTTCCAGAGGTTAGGTGACTAGGCTCTCTGGTCAAGCAGAGCTGGGACCAAAGCGAGGGCTTCCACCTCTTTTTCTAGAATCCTAAGTGATACTTCATTCAGGGGTTTTCAGAAAAGGCAGTCACTGGCTGTGTGGACAAAGCTCCTGCTGGAATAGGGTCTCCTACACCAGCACAGCTCCTCCCTTGCCCAGCCCCTGGCCCACGGAGAGCAGGGACACAGGGGCAATCCAGTTCCCACGGAGACACATGCTTCTAAAGCCTCCTATACACAGTCAACCACATGGCTGACCCCAGAGCAGGCAGAAGAATTTCCAGCAACATACGGCTATGAAGTCCATATATACATGCCCTCTGAGGTTTTTATGAAGTAAACATGCCGCTAAATTTGCACCCAATTTAACAGTTGAAAATGAATATAGACGAAACATTTGCCATCTTAAAGTGCACTAATTTGATCCAGTGCAGGACAACTTTCAAAATCAAGTCATGTGGAGGTATCAAAATATCTATACAATGGTTGTACTTGAGTATAAAAATACAGAAAAGGTTGTACTTTAGCATAAAAATACAGAAAAGGTTGTACTTTAGCGTAACGATGGCAAATCTGAACTCCCTATCCTTGTTCCTAAGTTCTCACTTAATTGTAAGATTCTTCTGCCCACAAGGTGAGACATCCAGCATGCTTACTACTCTGTCCCACATCTTCCTCACTGCTCGGAGGCCCTGTAAACTGGGACTTAGTAGGTGCATTCCAGTAATTAGGAAACTGTATAACCAGTTTATCTGGAGAGAGAATTTTACCTGGATGGCCCTGGCAGTGACCCCAAGTCTTCCCTAATGGTGCATAGCAATGTTTATTCCTTAAGTCAGTATTCCTAAATTGTCCAAGGACCTCATTTTCAGGAATGTCATGCTTGAAATTTTATTCATGTTAATTCTCTATGTGGATAAGCAGGCAAAAACAAAAATTTTATATACCTTGCCAATGCTGCTACAAGGAACACTGCCAAGCTAATAGCAAAAGATGGTCCCCAAGCTTCTTCTGACACTACTTCAGCTTGCCTAATAAAGAAAAGCTGGCAAGTTCAAAGAATAAGCTAATTAATCTGAGAATTAAAAGAACCCACATTATGTCTATAAAAACATAACTAAAATGCTTTCCCTTTCCTAATAAAGTCAAAAAATCTTGCCTAGCTTTTAACAATCAAATGAATCGATCACCAGTAGCCTCTTCCAAATTACTCTCTTAAAAAAGAAGTAAATGAAACCGAAGGGATCCTTTTTCTTTTTGGAGAATAAGCCACATGCCATGTACCAACAGGAAAAAGTCAGAAACTGAGGTTCCCATTCCCACTCACATACTTCCTTACTTGTGGTTCAAGTAACCTCTCTGAGCCTCAGTTTCCTCATCTTTAAGACAGGGATGATGGCACCCACCTCACAGTGGTGCAAAGATTGTATCAGTAAAGCATCCCACAACAGGTGTAGGTGCTACAGCTGGATGAACGCTGTTCTCATTGTGGTCAATGTGATGTTCACAAAGAAGGTTTTAGGGCAGAAGCTGTCCAGGGGCCACACCACCAGGAGTCTGATATATTAGTCTCCCAAATAAACTCTCAGGAAGGCCAGTCCTCAGAAAGGAGGCTCCTGGACCCAACGCTCAATGCAGATCAGCTGTGCCTCAAGTTAAAGATGCGCAAGACAAGACAGGTGTCTTCTATTCAATGTAAATTAAGAGCAGCCTTCAGGCGCCTGGCTAGTAGCCAATACAGGCCCATGGGTAGACAAAATTTAGACACCCTTGTCTTCCGGTTAATTTATAGCTTCCAGCTCTTACTGTCAAATCACTTAGAAAAAAGAAAAAAAAAGATTAATTACAAAGTTTTGCTTTTATTCTTCATAATAAAAAACTCACAATCTAACTAAAACATGAGGATTCAGATGAAATATTCATTTTCTCACTTAAGCTACAATTACAGAAAGCCTTGATTCCACAGTGAATGCTAATGTTCCATGGAGGCATTTCATTTAGAAGGACCTTCTATTTTATCTGGAGTGTGAGGTTTGGTTTGTAGCTCACTCAAAATAATAAGCATGAATTAAAACAAAATCCAGCCAGGCACGGTGGCTCATGCCTGTAATCCCAGCACTTTGGGAGGCCGAGGCGGGTGGATCACTTGAGGTCAGGAGTTCAAGACCAGCCTGGCCAACACGGTGAAACCCCGTCTCTACTAAAACTACAAAAATTAGCAGGGCGTGGCTAATTATAGGCACACGCCTGTAATCCCAGCTACTTGGGAGGCAGAGGCAGGATCACTTGAACCCAGGAGGTGGAGGCTGCAGTGAGCCAAAATCGAGCCACTGAACTCCAGCCTGGGCAACAGAGTGAGACTCCATCTCAAAAAAAAAAAAAACCACCACCAAATTTTAGCAATTCTGAGTTCTCTCTCAATACCCAACTCCTCACTCCCTCGAAAGGAAAGGGTAAAGAAGGCAGGGAGGGGAGGGGTGAAAGAAGGGAAGGGAAGGGAAAGAAAAAAGAGACAAAACAACAAAAATCAAACTCAGATTAGGAAGAAAGCCAGCCCTGCACAGCTACGACCACGGAACAATGGCTGAAAGAAACTAAGAGAGCCACACAGACAAAGCCAAGCCAGTACAAAACCATGATCTTACATTCTCTGTAAAGAGCTCCTCTTCACAATGGACTTGGATTGGAAAGAAACAAAAAGTAAAAATCACGTTGTTTTTGGGTAGTAAAATTATGGAGATATATATGCATATATATAGTTTAATTTCCTTTGCTGCAATAAGGCTGTTTCAGTAAATACTGTTTTCAACATGCAGGACAGAGAACCTATACAGAGAACAGTCAAAAATACAAAAACCAGTAAGTGCCCTTCGGGAATCTGTATAAACATTTTTAGTATTCAGAAGCAAGGCTTAATAGCTAAGTGAAATCACATCTGTAGGATGATAAAATCACAGCAGCTGTGTTGTACTGGGGCTTGCCAGAGATGGAAGACAAAGGTTCAAATCCCAGCTTTGTCACTTATGGGGCTGAGTGACACTAGGTAAGTTGCTAAATCTCTCTAACTTTCAGGTTTCTCGTCAGTAAAATAGCAATAATAGCATCCCTTACACTGAATTTTAACTGAAAATAATGTGCCAGCACCCAGCAGACTCTGGCACAGAGACACTCCCATAAATATGCTTTAAATTCAAAATAATACTAAGCTTTAACCAAAAAAAAAAAAAAAGTAAAAGGACCTGTCACATTTACAACACTTATAGCTAAACTGGGACCACACAAATGGAACACAATCTAAACCAACTGCATTCCAGGGGTGTTGCAAACTGCTAGTTCACAAACAATGAACAGCGGCTAAGGTTTCTAACACTAAGTTTCAGACATTCTTTAGCACAAACAAGTTGGAGAATCAGAAAATTAATTCACCATCAAATATTCATTGAGTTGCACAGGGCTCCGTGAGACCCTGAGAGTGAAGCACAGAAGCTGCTCTCAGAGGTCTAGAACTGTGCAGGGGCAGGAGGGACAATGCCTAGGGGAAGCAAAGTGGGACCAAGGCGGGAGTCCTGGGATCCTGCTTCACTCCTGGGAGGGACTTGCTAACTCCGCCAGGGGCAGCCAGGAGGGAATGGCTTCTGGGCCCCACACAGGATGAGGAGGAGGAACACTCCAGGCAGAAAATGTGTTTCTGAAAGGAGGCAGCAACGGGTGTTAGGCTCTCTTCAGAGGAGGGCGAGGGGGCTGCTGCCACTGAAGCCCAGGGCACAAGGGAAGGAAGAACAGGAAATGAGATGAGAAAAAGGGCCTAGAGCCCAACTGAAAAGGGAGATGGCCCCAAATGAAGGCGTGACTGCAACACTGCAGCCAAGAGCCGCAAGGAGCTGGCGCTGAGGAACGCCAGGAGAGAATGATGACAGAAACCCAGGATGTGGCCCAGGGGTTAGCTGCTGTCTGAGAGGTCTCTGTAATGACAGTGGCCATCCCTACCGCCACCACCACTGGATTCGTCCTCACCCTCAACATTTCTGGCCAGGATGCAAGCTCCCTCCCTGCCCCAGGCCTCTCACGCCACTGCTCCCCACAGCTGTCAGCTGCTCCTTCTAACAAGCGAACCTAATCCTCATTCCCTGGCTTGAAAGAGCAGGAGACCTCCAGGACAAAATCAAAACAGCTCTGCCTGCAGCGTCTGGACCCCCGAGGCCTGCTTTCCAGCCTTGCCTCTGCTCCAAACTCCCAACATCCATCCCTCTTCCACCCTCCCCATCTTTGCTTCTGCTGCACCCCCTGCATGAGTCCCTTGCCCCACCCCCACTCACTGCTCCTGCCGCACCCATGCAGCAAACTCTGGCCTTTCAGTGCTTAACCACACGGAGCCCTTGTGCACCACAGGCCTGAGGTCTATCCCTCGGGGGTAAGGGGTGCATTGCAAATTCCTACTCATCCCTCAGGCGTTATTTAAGTGTTCTTTCTTCCCACTTTCACCCATCAGACTGGCAAAAATACTCAGCATCCGTGAGGTGGTGGGAGACAAGCGTCCTTGTATTCTTAGGGGGAGTATAAACTTGTGCCAGCTTTTTGGACAGCAATTTGGCAATAGCTCTCAAAAGGTAAAATGCACTGTCCCTTTTCTGGGCTGCCCAGCAGCTGTCTTTCCTGCCTCTGTCCGGAGAATTCCACTGCCATCTGAGCTGAAGCTGAGCTTCACCAATCAGAAGCACCCACCTTCCCCATGAGGAACTCTCTGGTGGTGGAAGGGATGGCAGGAAGGCTCAGTTCTGCGGCAGCCAGGGTCCGGCACTGGCTGTGCCCGGAGCATAGACTGAGACACTGTTCTTGGCCCCAAACCCAGTTCTTGCCCTCCCAACTACGTTGTGAGCCACCTGCTACACTTTTCTCAAAAATCCCTCTCTTCCTTAAATCATCCAGTGACTCAACTGCTTGCAACAGAGAATTCTGGCCGAAACATGTGTACACCTTAATCCAGAAATTCCACTGCTAAGAATTTATCTAAATGAAGTACGTATTTATACAAGTAGACCAAGACACATTTGTTACCAAAATATGAAAAACAAGATATTCATCAGAAGAAGAATGGGTCAGCAAGCATGGTGTAGCCACATAATACAATTCTGTACAGCTTGCTATTATTACAGAAATTCTATAGGCCCACGTAAGCTGATATAAACACTTCTTCAAAACAAGTTAATAGTAAGGGAAGAATATTATGTATAGCATGAGCTCATTTGTGTGTTTTTTTTTAAAGGGGTAACTAGATGACAGAGAAGGAGATATGTGAAAGTGTATCATAACACATTTTCTGGAAAAAAATACAAACAATTCTTAACAGTGGTTACTCTGGAGGGATGTGAAGGAGACTTTTCTTATAGTTCTTTGTCCCACTTGAATGTTCTGTCATGTTCATAAATTATGTTCAGTAGAAAATGCTTGAATGTCACTTGCTCAGAAAGGACTTCCCAAACACCCACCAGCCACACACTCCTTCCTATTATCCTCTCTAATGACTGTTCTTTTCCTCTGGGGCACTTATCACAATGCATTCTTCTAGGTTCACGTGAATTTACCTGTCTAATACCTGTCTCCCTCACAAGACTATAGGCTCTGAGGCAGACACTGTGTTAACCACTATCTTCCCAGCTCCTAGCAAAGTGCTCAGCACTAGTGATGCTAAATACACATCAGACAAATGAATGAAGAGATCCAATCCTCCTTCTAAGACTCGGCTCAGGGCCGGGCGCGGTGGCTCACGCCTGTAATCCCAGCACTTTGGGAGGCCGAGGCGGGCGGATCATGAGGTCAGGAGATCGAGACCATCCTGGCTAACACGGTGAAACCCCGTCTCTACTAAAAATACAAAAAAAAATTAGCCGGGTGTAGTGGCGGGCGCCTGTAGTCCCAGCTACGTGGGAGGCTGAGGCAGGAGAATGGCGTGAACCCGGGAGGCGGAGCTTGCAGTGAGCCGAGATTGCGCCACTGCACTCCAGCCTGGGCGACAGAGCCAGACTCCGTCTCAAAAAAAAAAAAAAAAAAAAAAGACTCGGCTCAAGTGAAGTTCTTCCTGAATTATCCCAGCTTGGAAGTGACCCTTTCTCCCTTGGGTCCCCTCCTGCCCTCGTCAGTGTGTACATCTGTCTCCCCCATTAGACTGAGTATCTGAGGACAAAGACCCTGATATTCACTTCTATCTGTGCTGCCTGCTATAGTGCCTTTACACAGAAGGCACTCACTAAAGAGCTGATGAGGCCGGGTGCAGTGGCTCACACCTGTAATCCTAGCACTTTGGGAGGCAGAGGCCGGCAGATCACGAGGTCAGGAGTTCCATATCAGCCTGGCCAACACAGTGAAATCCCCTCTCTACTAAAAATACAAAAATTAGCTGAGCATGGTGGTGCATGCCTATAGTCCCAGCTACTCGGGAGGCTGAGGCAGGAGAATCACTTGAACCGGGAAGCAGGGGTTGCAGTGAGCAGAGATCATGCCACTGCACACCAGACCGGGTGACAGTGCGAGACTCAGTCTCAAAAAAAAAAAAAAAAGCTGATAAATGAGTGGAGGAACAAACAAGACCTCAAAGTAACAATTTACTTGGGTATTAAAATCAGATGTTACTGATGTCTCATTCTCCTTAATCTGGCATTTTAGGGCAGCAAAACCAGTCTGTGTGGAGTCAGTTGTTTCTAAATAGAATTCTTCTATAAACTCAAGAGCTGTAGGACCCATCACCCGGAACTCAAATGAGACTTGGACAGACAGGAGGTCACTCTTGGCCCGGAAAAAGCACAAAGTTGGGCGGCAGAAGTGAAATGGGCAGACACAAAGCTGTTTACCTACTCACTTTCAACAACTTTTCCTAATTCAGCTTTATGCTCATGACACAAATGACCACAGTTCACTGGCAAGAGAAACCAATTTTCCCATTTTACAAATGAAGCTGCTTTGTACCAATGTCAAACTTCTTAAATTTGATGACTTTATCAAGGTGATAGAAGAGAACATCTTGAAGGATTCAGAGGTGAAAGGTTGTGGTGCCTGCTATTTACCCTCAAATGGTTCCCCATGCACACGAAACAATGATAGGAATAACAATGTGTGTGTGAGAGGCAGAACACGTGTCAAAATGCTAACAACTGACACATCTGAGTAAAGGACAGATCAGTGTTTGTTGAACGTTACTGTTACTTTTCTGCAAGTCTGAAATTTAAGTAAAAAAAAGAAAAAATAAAAACTACTTAATAGAAAAGGTTATTCCACCTTTACCACCATTTAAAGGTATCAGATGGGGAGAAATAAAAGCAATACTTTGATGGAGATACCTAATACCTTTGAATAAAGCAATTCAGAACAATTCTAAAATTATCATAAGTATCTTCATTTTAGAATAACTGTAAAGATACATCTGTATAGTATCTGGGGGTAAATCATTCTCCCCAACAAACAGTGAACATCTGTTATACAAAAACCTTGTAAGAGGCTAGATAACAACACAATGGCATAGCAAAGTCTCAAATTGGCAATTTCCAAACTACTCAAGGCAGCAGTTTTCCTAGATGTGGAGCCAAGACACCAAGACAGAAAATATTAAGAGGTAAATGACAGCTGGAAAAACACCAGCTACACGATACACACAACCTGTTCGAATTTCTGGACCTATGCAATTTGACCCAGAAGCAATAATGTAAATGTTAGAACTTGAAAATCCCAATTCTTCTAAATATAATTTTATCACTATTTTTTGCAGTCATTAAAAAAAAAAAAAATTATCAGCCACCTGTAATCCCAGCACTTTGGGAGGCTGGAGCAGGCAGATCACCTGAGCCCAGGAGTTCGAGACCAACCTGGGTAACATGGCAAAATCCCATCTCTACAAAAAATACAAAAATTAGATGGGTGTGGCAGAATATGGCTGTAGTCACAGCTACTCAGGAGGCTGCGGTGGGTGGATCACCTGAGCCCGGGGAAGTCGAGGTGGCAGTGAGCTGTGATTGCACCACTGTACTCCAGCCTGTGCAGCAGAGTGAGAACCTGTCAAAAAATCTCCTAATCTAGCAGCTAGAGCTAAAACATAAATGCAAAAAGCTGGTTAGCAAATGAGGAAGAGAGGGGGGCAAAAAAATAACTACTATTTACAAGCCAGGCATTGGAGCACATGCTTTATATACATTATTTCCAACCATTACAACTTGGTGTGGTAGGTATTACCAATACCACTTCACAGGTAAGGAAATTGAGGTTCAGACAGAAATCAAATACCCCAGTCCCTCAGAGATTAAGTAGTAAAGAAGGACCACAATCACTCCTCTAGGTCAAAATGTGCCTGCCAAGTTTCAATGTAAGGCTTCTACTCTAGAATTCTACTCAAATCTCACCTTCTTCATTAAGACCTGTCCTGACATTTTTTTTTTTTTTTTTAAACAGACAGGGTCTCACTCTATTGCCCAAGATGTAGTACAATGGCTTGATCACAGCTCATTGCAACCTCAAACTCCTGGGCTCATACAATGCTTCTGCCTCAGGCTCCTGAGCAACTGGGACTACAGGCACACACCACCACACTCAGCTTATATATATATATGGCACAGACCGGGTCTTGCTATGTTGCCTAGGCTGGTCTTAAACTCCTGGCCTCAAGCAACCCTCCCACCTCAAGCTCCTAAAGCACTATATTACAGGCATGAGCCACCGTGCCTGGCCCTGATCTTTCTATGTAACACTGCCATCTGCCTCCACCCCAGCCCCTGCCCACAACTCCCAAGTCCCCTTATCATGTGTGAATTTAATTTTTTGCTTTACGATCATTGCAAATTCATATGCAGATGTAAAAAATAGAGCATTTCCATATGAAGTTGACTCAGTTTCTCTCAAAGATAGTATCTTGTGTAACTATAGTACAATACCATCTGTATTACTTTTTTTCTTAGTATCACTTTCTAATACAGGCTGAGTAGCCCTTATCCAAAATGCCAGGGACCAGAAGTGTTTCAGATTTCAGGTTTTGGAATATCTACATTATACTCACCCAATTCAGCATCCCTAATCCAAAAATCCAGAATCAAAAATGCTCCAATGAGGCTGGGCAGAGTGGCTCATGCCTATAATCCATCCAAGCATTTTGGGAGGCCGAGGTGGGCAGATTACTTGAGGTCAGGAGTTTGACACCAGCCTGGCCAACATGGTGAAACCCCATCTCTACTAAAACTACAAAAAATTAGCCGGGCATGGTGGCGTGTGCCTATCATTCCAGCTACTTGGGAGGCTGAGGCAGAAGAATCACTTGAACCCGGGAGACAGAGGTTGCAGTGAGCCGAGATCATGCCACTGCACTCCAGCCTGGGCAACAGAGCAAAACTCCATCTCAAAAAAGAAAAAATAATAAAAATAAAAATGTTACAATGAGTATCATGTTAGCACTCAAAAACTTTAGGATTTTGGAGCTTTTCAGATTTCAGACTATAAAAAATATATTCATAATACACAGGTTGTATAACCTGTGTATTATATTTATATATATTTATAATACCTGTGTATTAATTTAGAATACCTGTGTATTATAAATATACTTCTCACAGTTGTTTATTGTCTATTTACCCTCACTAAAATACAAAATCCTCGAGAGCAGGAATCACTATCAGAATTGTGTTGACTGCTATATAGCAAGCACCTAGAACATGGCCTAATCTATAGTATGAACTCAGTATATATTTGCTGAATGAATCAAAGCATTGTATTGCGCCTCCTCTTCTAAGAGAAAACAGACCAGCTCTTCAAGAGACCATCTTGGTAAGTAAGAGTACTCTTAAACATCAGGAAAACGTTACACTCACCCATGGTGACATAAGGCAACTTATCAGTTGATCCATGAGGATAGATGCTGTAGAGGTGAGGTCCAGTAACATCTACTCCCCCTAAAACTAGGGCTGCACCAATGTAACCTTGATACCTGGTGATCAGAGTATGCATAAGAAAAAAAACATGAGTCCACAAAGCATCACTGTAATTTAGCCAAAAGTTGCATGAGAAGTCAGATAACAAAAAGTTTTCCTTAAGACTGTTTCATTAAGGGGTTATTGTTTTGATGGGAACAAAAAAGGGAAGGGAACATTAGATGAACAACTACTGTCAGCCAGTATAAACTATAAATTATGTGAGGCACTCCACACACCTCATTTCAGCTCAGCCTCACAGCCCCCATTATTATTATTTTTTTGAGACAGGGTCTCACTCTGTCACCCAGGCTGCAGTACAGTGGTATTATCATGGCTCACTGCAGCCTCAACCTCCCCAGGCTCAAGCAATCCTCCCACCTCAGCCTCCTGAGTAGCTGGGACTACAGGTGTGCACCACCACACCTGGCTAATTTTTGTATTTTTTTTGGAGAGATGGGGTCTCGCCAAATTGCCCAGGCTAGTCTCAAACTCCTGGACTCAAGCAATCCTCCCACCTTGGCCTCCCAAAGTGCTGGGATTACAGGTGTGAGCCACCACACCCAGCCCACAGTCCCCTTTAAAAGACAACATTATCATTCCCATTTTAGAAAAGAGAAAACCAACCCAGAGACATTAAGAACTTGCCCGGTCTCAGAACCAAATTGGACTGACTCCAAAGATTATCAGCACTTTTCCCATCACACCTCTCTGTGATCAGCACATAAGCTACCTCCACAGTTAACAATGAGGAGGTGCTAAGCTCAGCTGTTCCACTGTTCAAATTATCAACCTGGCCACAAAGGCCAGGCATGGTGGCTCACACCTATAATCCCAGCACTTTAGGAGGCCGAGGTGGGCAAATCACTTGAGTCCAGGAGTTCAAGACCAGCCTGGGCAATATGGCGAGACCCTGTCTACAAAAAATACAAAAAATTAGCAAGGCGTGGTGGCATGTACCTGTAGTCCCAGATACTTGGGAGGCTAAGGTGAGAGGATCCCTTGAGCCTGGGAGGCAGAGGTTGCAGTGAGCCATGTACACGCCACTGCACTCCAGCCAGGACAGAGCAAGAGTTGTCTCAAAAAAAACAAAAAAAAAAGTATCAACCTCACCACAGCCCAAACAGAAAAATGGCTCATGTTGAAACACCTCTGCCTTTGAATTAACCCATATTATAATTACATATATGAACTTGTATCAAAAAAAAAGTATTTCATCATTCAGGAAAGTGAATATTAAAATAACTCCATGATAGCCTAAGAAACCACTGCTACTACACACAGGGTAAACTTACACTTCCTCAGGAACATCACAGGAATATATTTTCCACCCACACCATCTCCACTTCATTGTGCACATATTTGTTCCTTTGGACCCTTTTTTTCCATTTCTATAGATTCCTTTCCCTGTATTTGGTACAGCTTTTTAACATTAGGAGGCCAATGTTACTCCTAATGTGGGAGGCTGAGGCATGAGAATCGCTTGAACCTGGGTGGCCAAGGTTGCAGTGAGCCGAGGTCACATCACTGCACTCCAGCCTGGGCAACAGAGTGACATTTAGTCTCAAAAAATAAAAAAATTAAAAAAAATCACAAGAAGAATTAGATCTACATTCGTCAACATAAATTGCTCTCAATTTATCTAGCTGTGCTAGATAAACATGCTGGATTTAAAGTTCTCCACTGTGAGGCTTTAGCTCTTTGGGAAGGAAAACAAAACTGACACATACTGCATTTGCCAAATGATGTAATCACTAAAATACAAATAAATTAACATGAGAACCAAAGTCATAACTTTTAGACTGTCTGAGACACAGCCACACATCCAGAAGTGCTCTAAGTAAACAGAACAGTGGTCCAATACTTGCCCTGTTCCTTGATTACCAAATTGTTATTTCAAAAAGAACCTTCCATTTATAAGTAAAAACTTCAAAAACTTCCTAGGAAAAGATTTTAGAAGTAGCCTAAAAAGAGAATAGAGCCCCAGACAAGGGAAGAAACTGGTCCAAGGCCACACGTGTGAGTTAGCAGCAGGGTCAGACGAGGGCCAAGGGCTGCCACAATCACCACAATCGCCAGTCCCACCACCCCCAACTAGTCCAGTGCCTATTCCACTATGCCAACTGTCTACTGAACAGGGTGTTTAAATAAAGTTAATAATAATCAGCTACTTGTCTTCTAAGCTAAAATATCAACTGTTAGATGCCTTTAAAATAATCAAGATGTTTTGGCAAATTATTGAAGTCATTAAAATTTTAATAATTTATTGATCCACAAATTCTACTACCAGGACTCTATTGTAAGGATATAAACAGACAAATGTACAGAAATGAATGCACAAGGATGTTTACAACAGCATTGTTTATGATGATTAAAAAAGTGGAAACAGCCAGGGAGAAATGGCTAAACTGATCCAACTGTACAACAGAACATCACACAATCATTAAAAATCATGCTAAGCCAAGTGTGGTGGCTCACACCTGTAATCCCAAAACCTAGGGAGGTCATGGTAGGAGGATTACTTGAGGCCAGGAGTTTGAGACCAGCCTAAGCAACATAGTGAGACATCGTCTACAAAAAGTTTAAAAAAACAAACACAACAAAAAATTAGACAAACATGGTGGCATGGGCCTTTAGTCCCAGCTACTCAGGAGGCTGAGGCGAGCAGATGACTTGAGCCTAGAATTTTAAGGCTCAAGTCATCCACCATGCACTGCCTTTAAGTGAGCCATGATCATGCCACTGCACTCCAGCCTGGGCAACAGAAAGAGACCCTATCTAAACTAAAATAAAATTTAACAACCATGCTGCATTTTCTCCTGCGCTACTGATGGTAGTACAACGTTTGTCAAGGGAGAGCTCTGACAACATCTCTCAAAATGTTAAATCTGCAAAAGTAAATAAATGTGCATTTATTCTAGAATACAGGCTAAGGAATTAAATCACATGAGTACCCAAGGCTTCTATGTTCCAAAGGTTCATAGAATACCTAATAATACCTTAAATACCTTAAAATGGGCAATATCATTAATGTTTAAAAACTGGTTAAGTTGTAACATAGCCACAAAACGGATACTATGACACCACCAAAAATTATGATAATGATTAATGGTTCTTAAGCTTTTATGGGTCACAGAGCCCTCTTAAAAATTGATTAAAATTGTGGAAATTTTCCCCCATAAGAGTACACACAAACATTTTTTCTGATTTCAGGAGAGTTACAAGTATTCAGAACTTCTCTATGGGCTCAAGAGAAAAACTCATCTACGGACAGGAACAATATTTGTAACACACTATTATGTAAACAAGGGAAATTACAAAACAACACATACAAGGATATATATCTAGAACAAAAGGTATGAAAAAACAGATCTTCAAAAATTTACAGTGTATGTGTCTAAGTGGCAGAACATCAGGTGGCATTTACTTCCTTCTATCCAGGTTTCTAGTGTCTACGTTTTTTACAATTATATTATTTTTATAATTTTAAAAACAGTTATTTTCATTTTGAAATGCCCTAGTATAGAACCCATTCAAGACGCACTGTTAGGTGAAAAGACTAGGCTATACTATAAATAGTCAGTACAACTATAATCCCATTTTTTAAATATTACTGAACTTATTTTTAAAACCTTGAAGGGTGTGTAACAATCTCTTAGCACTAACTGCTTGTGGGTGGCAGGAATCCAGGTAGTTTTTTACATTCTTTTTGTTCACATCTTCCAGCTTTGTTTTGTTTTTACCATGAACATGTACTAGCAATATAAAAGGAAGAGAGGAAGGGAAGAACTTAAAAGACAGAAGACTGGAATAACATACACCAAACCAAGAGTGATGCTCCCTGAATGGCAAAATTTTCATTTTGTTCTTTGGGCTTTTCAGTATTTTCTAAATTTCCTACAATAAATGTACATTATGTTTATAAGAAAAAAAGTTACAATATAAGAGCCTCTACGTATTCAAGTAATAGTTTCTAGAACACAGAACAGCATTTCACTAACATTCTTATGAAACTCAACAAGGAGGTTCCATGCTCACAGAACAAGCATTACTTACATCAACTACATCTAGCCAGGATAGGTGTGAGATAAAGGCAGTGCTTAAGTAAGGGAAAAGACATCACTTCTGCTTATCAAACCTTATTTTCTCACTGACTCACATACAAGGAAATGGGCTGTTCAGAAAAAAGAAAGTACAGCAGTACCAAGAACACCTTGTACTCTTTTTCAGACTGAATTTTACGGGGCTCTAACTACGCAGTAGGCTCTGTAGTATGCAAGGTCAGAGCCTAGCTTCTTTATTCCTGTCCTCCTCAAAAGTCAGACAGACAGAAACTATTATCCTCATTTTATTGAGAAACAATCACCCAAATTTATACGACAGTCAGTGCTGTAGGTGGGAGATGAACCAAAGTTCTAAAATCAAATCCTAAACTCTTTCCTTATACCACTCTCATTTTATGTAACTCACCAAAAATGTTAAGAGGACATAAAAGACTATAATTATGCTGGTTTATATTTTTAAATGTTCCTCAAATTTTGATAAAATTTAACTTTTACAAAGTATCTTGAACTAAAAAATGACAAAACACTGAAAAAAGAGAATTTAGAATTTTTTTTTTTTTTTTTTGAGACGGAGTCTCGCACTTTCACCCAGGCTGGAGTACAGTGGCACAATCTCGGCTCACTGCCAAGCTCCACCTCCCGGGTTCATGCCATTCTCCTGTAGCTAGGACTACAGGCGCCCGCCACCACGCCTGGCTAATTTTTTGTAATTTTAGTAGAGATGGGGTTTCACCATGTTAGCCAGGATGGTCTCAATCTCCTGACCTCGTGATCTGCCTGCCTCGGCCCCCCAAAGTGCTGAGATTACAGGCATGAGCCACCGCGCCCAGCCGAGACGTTAGGATTCTTAAAACATTCTAAAGTGATTAACAGAAACATCTGCTAGATTTTTTTGCTAATTGTTTTAAATGACATTACAAAGAATCTTGAAACATCCTATTTGCAGCAATTTTACAAGCTTAAAAATTGCCTTTACTACATAGACACATTGTGTAGAAAAAAAGTTTTCAAAAAAGCCTTATATATAATGTACCAAGCAAGCCACCAGAGGGAGCTTTATATTTAAAATTAAAATCCACAAATCTTTTCAGAAATCTGATCAATAGATGTGCTTTAACAAGTTCTACTCACTGTACTGGAAGAATATGGCTGGCAATAATTCTCCTGGATTAGAACAATGATACGTACACAAACATAAAGCAGCAATTGGATAGACTAGGCTTCCTATCCACATGACTCTAGGCTTTGGTCTCATTTGTAAAATGGGAACTATACTACTGGCCTTGCTACAACCTCATATACACTACTGAAAACCCACAGGCCATGCTAGACACATAGATGAGGACCCGCAAATTATCAGGAAGGCCAGGGCCCTGAAGGGAACAGTGAAGTGAGCCAGGCAGAGAAAGTGACAGAGCACCCACTCCTACTTCTAAGGCAACAACCACCAATGAGTTCCCGAAGATTACGGCCACATGTTTCCACTGTTTTCAAAAGACAGAAATCTAGACTTCTTTTTTTTTTGAGACGGAGTCTTCTTCTGCCACCCAGGCTAGAGTGCAGTGGCGTGATCTTGGCTCACTGCAACCTCCGCCTTCCAGGTTCAAGCAACTCTCCTGTCTCAGCCTCCCAAGTAGCTGGGATTACAGGCGAGCGCCACCATGCCCGGCTATTTTTGTACTTTTAGTAGAGACGTTTCACCATGTTGGCCAGGCTGGTCTCGAACTCCGTACCTCAGGTGATCCGCCAACCTTGGCCTCCCAAAGTGCTGGGATTACAGGCGTGTGCCACCGTGCCAAGCCAAAATCTAGACTTTTAATTCAAATCTCCCCATTTATAATTGTTAGCCACTATTTAAAAAAAAAAAAAAAAAAAGCCATATGACCCAAACAAATTTCCCTACAAGCTGATGGCCTATGAGCCACCAGTTTAAAATCTTTACTGTCTATCCGTGCTCCCCTTTAATTCTCACAACCACCCCGCTAGGGGCAGGTATTATGATATCCATTCTACACAGAAGGAAAAAGGCAAAGAATTTGTTAAAGGTAAGGCAAGTCCCAAAAGGAGAAGCCAGTATTCCAATCCAAGACTAAATACCCAGGCTACTTCTCCTATAATCACTGCCTCTCTTATGAGAAGCAAATGAGAAAACGCACTTTGAAAACTGCCAAGACCCATACAAACATAAAGTAATGACGCAATTATTAAAGGAGAAAGAGAAACAAAACTACTAATATGAGCTGTGAGTCAGCAGAGAATGAAGGTCAGGTCAGGCAAGCTACTGCACCTCTTTAAACCTCAATTTCTTCACTTACAAATAGGAGACGCTAATAGTCCCTATCTCAGAGTTAAAAGGATGAGATCGTGCATAAAGCGCTTTAACATAGGTCCTGGAACAGAGTAAGAGGTAGATAAAGGTTGGTTAATATTAATATTATCATACCCACTGACAGCCAATTATAAATATCACTTTTCATTCACTGTTATTTTGCCCCTAAAGGGAGTGGGTGGGGGGAAGGAGAGACAATCATTTGGGTTTGTGTTTATGGGGAGGAGAGAGTAGTTTCACAAGACAAATTCATAGTTCCTCCAGCTATAACTTTCTCACTGTGAACAAAAAAGTTTCTCTTATCCAGTAATATCCCTATGCTCCAGGAAATGACTCAACTGGTGACATGTGATTTACTCATGAAAAAAATCAGGCCCCAGAAATTCAAATGCACTATCAAAAACCATTTAAAATGGCTCTTTAATATAACAACTGATTTCCGGAACAAAGTGTGTACTTCTGAATGTGTTTTTGCTACTTTCCAGGCTTCTCTTGGCTGAAAAAAAATCTAAGATATGAGAAGAAGATACTAATAGGAATCCCCATTCTGGAAACTTACCTGAAAAGCATCTGCTTCAGCATCCGATTGGCTGTTACAACTCTGGGAAGACGGCCAGTGGAGAGGGAGTGGAGCTCCAGGTTGGAAGAAATGAGCTGGGTTGTCATGTCTGTGTCTGCAGCTGTCCCAGCACCACAACAACTGAAAAATCCAATTAGAAACTTAGCTGAAATCCAATTACCAGAGGGCTCAATTAGAAGTAGTGGGTTCTTGGATAACTTCCATGAAGTTCAGCTACACAGAGAGATGTTTTTGAGTATATCTATGCTGTAACTTCTCTGTTTAGTCAACCTTAAATAAACAGAAAATTGAGAATATGCATCTAGTTATATGCAAATACATTATCTATGGCCCAATGGAACACATGAAATTACTGGTTTCTGTGATAACAGAGTGTGCATTTCATTAATGCTACAAATACATCCAAGTTGTACAGAAGTGCAAGGTGTGTTAACTCTTGCAATTCAACATCTACCAAGTATTTACTATCAGATACCAGTAATTACACTAAGCACTGGGAATAAAGAAAATATGAGAGGCCTTGTGCTCAAAGTTGAGTGCAAGATACACAAGAAGACAAAAATTATAACACATAATTTAATACACAGTAATAGCATAGGTACAAAACCCTATGGGAAACCGGAGGAGAAGGTAATTGATTCTGATCATTAAGAAAAGGTTTCAGGCTGGGCATGACGGCTCATGCCTGTAATCCCAGCACTTTGTGAGACCCAGGCGGGAGGATCACTTGAGGCCAGAAGATCAAGATCAGCCAGGGCAACATAGTGAGACCGCATCTCTCCCAAAAAAAAAAAAAGAACGAAAAAAATGTTTAAAAAAAAGTAAAAGGTTATATATGAGCTGGAATAAAAACACTGTACAAGCAGAGAAGGCAGAGTTTCTAAATAGAATCTCACATAAGCCACAGTAGAATAGCTTGGAGATGAGGGAAATAGGGACAGTTCAGACGTAACTGGAGCACAGGGTGATGGCAACTGAAAAAGACGCTTGAAGGGTAGGCTTTCTACGAGACTGTGCAAGGCCACAGAATTTTGATTTTTATCCTAAAAGCCATGTGGAAATGTGACAAGTCTCTTGAAAAGCTTTTTAAGAAAGGGATGCCATCAGATCTATGTTTTACAAAATCCAATATGGCAGAAGAGTGAACAATAGGATGCCTAAGAGAGGCCAATTAAATGGTAACTGCAATAGTCCAGCTAAGAAAAAAGAACCTCTATGGTTCAAGTTAATGTTTGAAAAAAAGAAAAAGAAAAAAGAATCCAAACTAGAGCCTTAGCAAAGGAAAGGATAGGAGGGAATGGATTCAAGAGGCACAGAGAGGGCAAAACTGGCTACCAATTCAATTGGAGACTGAAGCAAAGAGAGGACTTGAAGTTACTAGCTTAGGTAACAGGTGGATGGAAATGCCATTTAAGGGAGATAGAAAATACAGGTTGAAAAACAGATTTTAGTAAGGAGCACAGGAAGGTCAATTTTTAGCCCTGACATGTTTGAAAATATAAGAGTTATTCAAACGAATCAATACTTACTAAATATTAGGAGATATGAAGTGTATTTTTGAACAGTTCTTGTCAGCAACAACCATCCCTTCAGTTGCTCTTGTATCTGCTCCAAGAACTATGCCATCCTATTAAAAAAAAAACCAGTTTTTAAACAATTTTACAAATATAAACCAACTGCAACTCTCTATTCTACTTTAGGGAATACTATGTTGGCCATACCACATGCTCCCCTAATCTCAAAACGCCAGACAAAACTCATAGCAAAAATATTGTGCTACGCTTTCAGGATTTAAGAAAAGGTTTCTTAGTAAATGCTACTAATTGAATCCTGAGTAGGTAAGAATTATTCCCATTTTCAAGTGAGGCTCAGGTGTCGGGTAAATTCCTTGCAAATCAGAGCTAATCTGGAAAAAACCTGGATTGACTCAGGAATCTTTCCATTAAATTAGCCATCACTATCAATTTCCTTTTAAAACATGTTGCTTTTCTTTAAAACATGTTGCACAGGTAATCATTATCCCTTTTGACGTTTGCAACAATTTAAGGCAGGAGCTATCTCCATTTGATGCATCTGAAGGTGTCCCTGTGAGAAGGAAAGTGAGCTGCCAGAAGTTGGAATCAGCATTATAGAGTTCAAAGGTGAGACAGACCTGTCTGACCCCAAATCTCGTGATCTCCCATCACATACTTCAGCTTCCTAAACTAGTAATTAAGAAGCTAACTGACCTGTTTAAAAAAAAAAAAGAAAGAAAGAAAAAACCTCAGCAAAGTGAGGAAAGAACACAAACTGTTAAGAAGCACACAAAACCTGACAAAAGCAGTCGCTCCTGAAAGACGGTCTCCTGATGTATTCTATAGCATTTGCCTTTCCAGACCGAGCCGGGAGAGACACAGGAAGCCAAGTGTTCTGATTCCTGTTGCCGGTTCAGTCACTGCTGCTCTTAGCCTAACCCGGCTTACCTTATAAACCACCCCAGCGATGGTCGTGCCAGTTTTCCGGGCCTTTGGAAGCTTGTATCCCCTCTTTGCAAAATCGGCTTCCAAGACGGCATTCCTAAGAGCAAATGAGAGAATCAAGTGTTGAAGGGCAGGACCACATCGCACAGCACTGGCATGAAAAGTGCCTAACAGAGAACTCAGGAAAGCTGCTACTTGTTTTCACGCCCATCTGTTTAATGAATCCTCCCACCATCAGCACTGTTCTCCCGTTTTCCAACGAAGACAGTCTCACAGAGGGGCCGTGACGTGCCTTAGGAGACGGAGATAAACGCTGGCCGAGTGCGCTGGGAAGGTGGGAGAGCAGACACGGCTTCAGGAGAAACCCACGCCCAGGCCCTGATTCCCCTGAGTCACACTAGCCGCGGGCCACAGGCCCCGCCATGCACTCTTCCCTCAGAATTATCGTATCACACCTTGGCCCAGCTCCCACCCGAGCACCGCACTCTTCTCCCTCCCTGAACCAAGCCCCAAGCAAGGCGGCACCTGCGGCAGTTATCAAAAGAGAAGCCTCCAACTGGTGGAGCATACACCGACACAGCCGCCATCTTCCCAAGAAAGCAGTTCCGGGCCGGAGGCGGGTGCAAACAAAAAGAGCCGAGCACTTCCGGCGTCGCTGGCAACTGGGGCTGAAGGGGCGGGGCAAACGCTGCACTAGAACGATTGATCTTAGAGATTCTGGTTCCTAGAGAGGCCAGAGATGTTTGAAGTATATCGCCCCAAGTGGCACGGAGGAGAAAGTGACACCCGGAACCGGGAAAGGACTTGTCCAAGGTGAACGCACCAGCGACCAGGTCTCCTGCCGCTCAGACTGGACTTGTTTCTACCGTTAATTTGGTTCTGCGGTGCTTCAGAGACAGACACACCCAAGTCCCAGGCACAGCCCCACCACCCCCTTGCGTTAAGCAAGTCTCTTCAACTCTCTGAATCTGTTTCCTCCACTATCAGATGGAGATTACAACCTAGCTCAAAAGGCTGCTGTAGAATGGCCATTAAGTCTGTGAAAAGAGGCTCAACATGATTAGTCATAGGGTGAATGCAAAGCACCACCACAGTGAGATCCCACTTCGCACCCACTAGGATGGCCATAAACAAAAAGACAGAAAAGCGCAGGGGTTGCGAGAGTGTGGAGAAATTGGAACCCGAATACACGGCTGGTGAGAATGCAAAACGGTGCGGCTGCTCCGGAAAACAATTTGGCAGTTCCCCAAAAAGTAGTACCCTCTTAGATATGCACCCGAGAGGGTTGAAGACATGTATTCACAAAAACTTCTACAAAGGTGAGGTAGAAGGCAGGCCTCCATTCAGAGACGGGGCTGAGATACCTGACCAAATTGAGGACTAGCTAAAACAGGGCCTGGGCGGAAGCTGTCTTCCCTAAGACTCGCTCACCAGCCGGCCAAGTCAGTTTACCGTTGCCATGGCAACACTCGTGAGTTACCGCCCCTTTCCATGGCAGTGGCACCATAAACCAAAAGTTACTACCCCTTCCCTAGAAATGCCTGCATAAACCACCCCTTAATCTGCATGTAATTAAAAGTGTGTATAAATATGACAGCAAAACTGCCCTGACACTCTGCCTAAGAGGGTAACCCTGCTCTGCAGGAGCAGTCATGGAGCTGTAACGCCGCCACTTCAATAAAGCCGTTTTCTTCTGCCTCTAACTTGCCCTTGAATTCTCTCTTGGGCAAAGCCAAGAACCCTTGTGGGCTCAGCCCCACTTTGGGGCTTACCTGCCCTGCGTCAAAAGGGGTCTCATTGGCTGGGCGCGGTGTCTCACGCCTGTAATCCCAGCACTTTGGGAGGCCAAGGTGGGCGGATCATGAGGTCAGGAGATTGAGACCATCCTGGCTAACACGGTGAAACTCCGTCTTTACTAAAAATACAAAAACTTAGCCAGGCGTGGTGGTGGGCGCCTGTAGTCCCAGCTAGTCAGGAGGCTGAGGCAGGAGAATAGCTCGAACCAGGGAGGCAGAAGTTGCAGTGAGCTGAGATCACGCCACTGCACTCCAGCCTGGGCAACAGAGCACAGACTCCGTCTCAAAAAAAAAGGGGGGGGGGGGGTCTCATTATTCACAATAGCCAAATAATGGAAACAAATGTCCATCCACTGATGAATGGATAAACAAAATACGGTAAATTCATTTAATGGAATATTATTAGGCCATAAAGAAGTCTGAAGCACAGATACATGTTACAACAGGGATGGACCTTGAAAATATACTGAGGGAAAGAAGCCAGGCACAAAAGGCCACATAGTGTATCATTCCATGTATGTGAAGTGCTCTTAATAGGCAAATCCACAGACAGAAAGTAGATGTTTGGTTGCTAAGGGTTAAGGGAGGAGGAGAGAATGGATAGGACTATTTAGTGGGCGCAGAGTTTTTGGAAAATGATGAAAATATTCTGGAATTACATAGTGGTATTGGTTGCACGATATTATGAATACACTAAAAACCACCAAATTGCACACTTTAAAATGGTTAAAATGGTGACTTCTATGTTAGGTGAATTTTATTTTTTTTATTTTTATTTTTTTTTTGAAACTCGGTCTCCCTCTATCACCCAGGCTGGAGTGCAGTGGCACGATCTCAGCTCACTGCAACCTCCACCTCCTGGGTTCAAGTGATTCTCATGCCTCAGCCTCCTGAGTAGCTGGGATTACAGACATACGCCACCACGCCTGACTAATTTTTGTATTTTTAGTAGAGACAGGGTTTCACCATGTTGGCCAGGCTGGTCTCAAACTCCAGACCTCAAGTGATCTGCCCACCTCAGCCTCCCAAAGTGCTGGGGTTACAGGCATGAGCCACAATGCCTTGCCAGTGAATTTCATTTTAATAAGGCTATTGTGAGTATTAAACATTGTACATGAAGACCATCTATCTTAGCATGTAGAAGCTTCTTATAAATAGTTATTATTAATAATACATTCATTTCATCCTGTCAACAAACCTAAGAGATAATTATGTAATTCAACTCATTTTACTGAGGGAATTGAAGGCTCCTTTTACAGCCTGAATGACGGTGGAATGAATTAATTTATTCACTCAACAAATATTTATTGAGCTCCCGTTATGCGTCAGACATGGTTCTAGGTGTAAATTAATGAATGAAGCACCTAGAACCAGTGTCTATCACAACTGTGTGTTTAATAAACATTTGTCAAAGGTTGAATTCCCTTTCGTTACCTCTCTGAGTTTTCTGTTGAAATGAGGGAAATAAATTCATATTCTGCAGTTCTAGCCCCTAGTAACTCAGTAGCTGACCTTACTTGGAAGTATTCCAAATGGATTGAATTTGATTTGATATTACAGAGGTAATCAAGTTAAAAATGAGGTCACTAGGCCCTAATCCAACAGGACTGGCGTCCTTATAAAAATTGGAAATTTGGGTCAGGCATGGTGGCTCACACCTGTAATCCCAACACTTTGGGAGGCCAAGGCAGGTGGATCACTTGAGATCAGGAGTTCAAGACCAGCCTAGCCAACATGGTGAAACCACGTCTCTACTAAAAATACAAAAATTAGCTGGGCATTGTGGTGGGCGCCTGTAATCCCAGCTACTCAAGAGGCTGAGGCAGGGGAATCACTCGAACCCGGGAGGAGGAGGTTGCAGTGAGCCAAAATCATGCCACTGCACTCCAACCTGGGCAACAGAGAAAGACTCTGTCTAAAAAAAAAAAAAAATTGGCAATTTGGAGACAGACATGCACACAGGGAGAACCCCATATGAAGATGAAGGTAGAGACTGGAGTGATGATCCTATGGGCCAAGGAATGCCAAAAGTTGCCACCAAACCACCAGAAGCTAGGCGCCAGGTCTAGAACAGTCTCCCTCACGGCTCTCAGAAGCAGCAACTTTGCAGACACCTTGCTTTGGACTTCCACCCTCCAGAATGGTGAGACAATAAATGTCTGGTGTTTCAGCCACCCAGATTGTGGTACTTTGTTATAACAGAGCTGGGAAACTCAGACACCTCCTGAGCTCACAGTCCAGGGGAGGAGAGGAAGTCTCAGAAAAGAAAGACTCCCAGCGCTGTGTGCCAACTGCCAGGCAGGGGAAGTATGGGAATGCGAGTGGGGGGCACACACTCTAGGGAAGCCTAGAGGCTCAGACAGTGTGGAGCCCATCGGGACGACAAGGCAAGAGGGTCAGGCATGTGGGCGAAGGCTTGAGATGTGCCAAAAACAAAACCAAACTGAAAACCCTGGACATGGTTTTTAGGAAACAGTCGTGAGGCTTCTGCAGTGGTACCTGCAGCCTCCGGGGGGTGGTGGTGGGTGCCTGAGTCCCGCTGTAGGGTCTCAGTGGGAGCTAGGAAGCCAGGGCCCAGCCAGGCGCGGTGGCTCACGCCTGTAATCCCAGCACTTTGGGAGGCCCAGGCAGGCAGATCACTTGAGGTCAGGTGTTCAAGACTAGCATGGCCAGCATGGTGAAACCCCGTCTCTACTAAAAATACAAAAGTTAGCTGGGCATGGTGGCGCCCTCTTGTAATCTCAGCTACTTGGGAGGCTGAGGTGGGAGGTTTGCTTGAACCTGGGAGGCGGAGGTTGCAGTGAGCTGAGATCGCACCACTGCACTCCAGCCTGTGCAACAAAGCCAGAGTCTGTTTCAAAAAAAAAAAAAAAGAGAAGCCAGGGCCCCGGGCACAGCACAGAGAGCTAGGAAAGCCATTGTAGAAATGATCTGTGACCTCGATTTGCTTGAGGGCACTTTCTCTTCCTACCTGGGTTTCTTTGGTATCTTTTATTTTTCACACCCAGACTGAGCTGAGGAGGGGACATTGTTTCCTCTTGCAGCCTCTGGAGGTGGCCCCGCAGGGGCACTCAGAGCCCAGCAGAGGGCGACCAAGAGCCTCCAGGCGGCCTGGACGTAAAGCAAGGGAGTCAGCCGGGCGGGGATGGGGGCAGCCTCTGCACCTCCAGGCATGTGGAGAGCAACCCTAGATCCCTAGCACTCAGAGATCCCCACTCGGCCTCCCTGCCCAGCATGGCTGCTGCCCCCTGGGACTGCAGCCCAGCCCAGCTGGCCCTCCCCTGGGCCTGGACACAGTCCCACTTCATCCCTGGCAGTGCTACCAACCCCAACTCACCAGTGAAGCCACCACTTCTGCTGTGGATTTGGCTGGGTGACCTCAGGAGAGCCATGAGGCTCTCTGTGCCTCAGTTCCCAAATAACACAGTAACAACCAACAGTCCCTGAGAGCACTCAACATCCTGGCCTTGGACCCAGCCATTCTGTGTGCAGGATCTCATGATCACCCTGGACACCTAGAATGTGCCAGGCAGTAGGAAAGCACAATCAAGAGACAGACACAGAGCCTGTCCTCAGGGAGCTGGCAGTCCCCAGGGACCAGGCATCATGGCCCCACTTTATAGATGAGGCAACCAAGGCCTGGAGAGGTGAAGTCACTAGCTCAAGGTCATACTGCTGATATGAGTTGAGAGTCAAACCACACCCCTCCCAGCCCCAGACCACACACAGCACCACTTCCCCCACCCCTGATAATAAGGGCCCAACTGGAACCCAAGTTCCAACCGGAACCCAAGTTCCCTCATATTCTGCCAGCACACAGGTGGGGTTTCCTCCTCCAGGACTCAGGCCAGCTCAGCTACTTGCCAGCTGTGGGACCTCAGGCTGGTGTCTTCACCTCTCTGAAGCTCAGTTTCCTCATCTGTAAAATGAGAGACTGTTGCAGTGCTTATCCTGCCTCACATGCATCGAATAAGAACACGCATCGTAAACTATACAACACTTCATGTATTCATTATTTATTAAACCCTTCCTTGGTGCCAAGCTTGGTGCCAACCCTGTGCTAGATGACAGCCTTGGGAGCACTGGTCTGGCGTCTAGGCCTCCAGTTCACTGTGCTAAGTGCCCTAAAGGACACGAGCCAGAGCACAGCCAGGGAAAGAGCTTCCAAGTCTGCCTGAGGCTGCAGGTGGGCACCCAGAGGACAAGAGTTAGCATCAAGACCAGGGGACGAGGTTGCATCTCATGCTGCCGAGAGCTCAGCTGTGCGTGGCCCTGGCATCACCCTGGATTTTCCAAGAGCCCAATAAGCAACACCCTCCACCCCACCCACCCTGCAGGCTGCCCAGGAACCCAGCATGGGACAGGCCCTCAAAGGCGCACCTGCATCCTCTGTCAGGATAAACACATCTGAGGGTGCACCCTTCAAGGAGACTTGGCCATCTTCCTCTTGCAGAGAAAGCAGCCCATGATGCTCCTGGTTGCTATGGCAACTGGGCCCTTGTTTTTCCTTCTTCATAAATAAGCTATAAATAGACAGGGCAGACCTGGGCGCCTTCCTTTGCATAAATTACAGCAGCTGCTCCAGGCTCCAGGGCCCCTGGCACAGCACCCAGGTGCCAAGCCTCGCTGCATGGGCCACAGAAACACAGCTCCCATGGGAGGGGCACAGCACGGCACAGGGTAGCATCTCAAAGTGTGGATTCCCACCACCCATCCAGACTCTGTTGGGGTGCTGAGCAGATTTTGGGGCCCACCTGAGACCTCCAGAATCCCCACCACTGTGAGCAAGGCCTGGGACGGCTGGGCCCTGAGTTTGCTCACCCCAGCCGCTGGTGAGCAGGAGGGGGCATCCCTCCCTTCTTCGTATCCAGGGCCTGTTCAAGTCACAATGAAATCATGAGAATACTCCGCACTTCCTCAGTGGGTTCGAACATCCAAACACTCTCCCCACCTGGTTTAATCATCATGTTTAACATCTATTTACTGAATCCTTTCTCTATGCCAGGTGCTATGGTAATCACCTTCCATGCCACAACCCAATTCATTCATCAAAACACCGTCTGAGGTTTCCAGCTTACAGGTAGGGGACTCTCCACTTGGAGACAGGAGTTGTAACACAAGGTCATGCAGTTGGTTAGCAAGAGAACTGGAATTTGAACCCAAGCCTGTCCTGGTTAAAGCTCATGTTCTTGATCCCAGCCTCTCCTTTCAGCATACCTGATTCTCTTAATAATTTCCGAGGGAGGGAACAGCAGGTGGGATCCTTTAAGGGGGAAGGAACAGAAAAAGGAGCTGAGACTCAGAAGGACCAGGGCCCGACCCACGGCCTCACAGGGAGGACAGTCAAGGCTGAGACTTGGGTCTGTGGAAGGCAGGCTGCAGAGAGTGGAATTACTTTCCCTAAAGAGGGGAAGATTCGGGGAGACACAATTACCTGGTGGGCCTGGGCAGACTTCTTGGAGGAAGTGAAGCTGAAACAGAGTCTTGGAGAATGGCAGTGGAGAGAAGGAAAAAAGCATTCAAGACAGAGAGAGCAGATAAAGCATTCAAGAAAAAAGCATTCAAGACAGAGAGATAAAGACTCGGAGGTACGGTAGCGCCGTCAGGCTGGCAGGATAGCAGGCAGATCAGTCCGGTTATGGGCCAGGGGCAATGTGGCCAGCTGGCCAGGCCCCAGTTAAGAAGGGCCTTGTAGAGGCCAGGCGTGGTGGCTCATGCCTGTAATCCCAGCACTTTGGGAAGCTGAGGCGGGCAGATCACCTGAGGTCAGGAGTTCAAGACCAGCTTGGCTAACATGGTGAAACCCTGTCTCTACGAAAAATACCAAAAAAATTAGCCGGGCTTGGTGGTGCACATCTGTAATCTCAGCTACTTGGGAGGCTCAGGCATGAGAATCACTTGAACCCAGGAAGTGGAGGTTGCAGTGAGCCAAGATTTCACCACTGCACTCCAGTCTGGGCGACAGAGTGACACTGTCTCAAAACAAAAAGAAGAAAATCCTTGCAGGCTGGCTCAGAAGCCTGGGCCTATCGCAAGGACATTGGGAAGCCATCAGTTTTTTTTTTTTTTTTGAGATGGAGTCTTGCTCTGTCACCCAGGCTGAAGTGCAGTAGTGGGATCTCTGCTCACTGCAGCCTCCGCCTCCAGGGTTCAAGCAACTCTCCTGCCTCAGCCTCCCAAGTAGCCAGGATTATAGGTGTGCACCACCACACCCAGCTGATTTTTGTATTTTTATAGAGATGGGGTTTCACCATGTTGGCCAGGCTGGCCTTGAACTCCTGACCTCAAGCGATCCACCCATCTTGGCCTCCCAAAGTGCTGGGATTAGAGGCATGAGCCACCATCCCAGCCTCCATGGAATGCTTTTGAGCAGAGAATCAACATGACCTCTAGAGAAAACGGGTTTCCTGCTTGACATGGGGGTTTGAACAGGGCTCATCACCCAGGGACAAGGTATTCTGAAGGCTGCTGAACCACGGGTGCTTTCTCCATCAAATCTTGCAGGATCCATCTCTGAATGTGTCTCCTGGACTCAGACACATCCAGCCCCATTATCTTCTCCATGCTTCAGACCTGCCTCGCCCTAGGTAAATGCTGTTCCATTCATTCACTCATTCATTCACTCCTTCAGATATTCCTTACATAAACTCCAATCCTGTGTCTGGTACCATGCGACGCACAAGAAAACAAAGACTCTGCCCTCAAGAGAAATGGATACAGAAATAAATAAGCAAGTAAAAGGATCAGAAGGTTCTGATAGAGACTGTGTGGGTTACAGAGATTCCAAGGAGAGAAAAAGTCAACTCCCCCAGGGGAGGAACAGCAGCAGCAAATGCTCTGAGGAAAACAGGAGACTGTAAACAGGACACAGAAGAGGAGCAGGGGTTGGCTAGCTGGGGTTGCAGCGAGAAGAGAGTGGGCAATTCCAGAAGGAGGGGACAGTGTGAGCAGACCCGTGGAGGCGGGAAACAGCTGGGCTTGTTGGAGAACAGAAGATGAGAGGAGTAAGAGGGCGTGGGCAGCTGGAAACCGGGCATCCCAGAGTAGGAGGCAGGGGACAGAGGCTGACACATCACAGTGTGTGAAAACCACTCCGGCAGCCCGTGGGAGGACGGATGGACAGGGAGAGAATGAAAGTGGGAGAGCAGGGGCGGTGGGGGTGCTCCGGCCACAGATCAGGGAGGAGAGGAAGGTAGCCTGAAGTAGGGCGGTGACAGTGAGAACAGCGAGAGGGAACAGTCACTGGAGATACAACAGAGGCCAGATAGACAGCACATGGTTGAAGTTTGGATGTTAAGGAGAGGTAAAAGGAGGAGTCGACGTTGTTCTCCGGGTTATCTGACTTTGGTAGCAGGAAGGTCCACGTGGGTGCCTTGGGGACACGTTGCATTGGAGGTCCCCGTGGGTCCCTGGAGCTTGAGAGAAGGGTCTGGGCTGGGGAGAGAGTTGCAGGAGATCTCCAACAGCAGCGAGAAGGCTGTGGAAGTCCCAAATGTGAAGACATCACAGGAGAGTGGGCAAGGGAGAGAAGAGAACTAGGGATGGTCCCATGTGTCAGGCAAGTAAAGACCGAGTGGGCAAAGAGTGGAGTGAAGGGGAACTAGAGGGGAGTGACATCACAGCCGCCAAGATCAGAGTGCCCGGAGATGCAGGGAGAGCACCTGAGTCCAGCACCACAGATTCCAGCAAGCAAGAGGAGGACAGAACTGTGTCCATGGGGACATCAGGTCTGACAAAGACCTTTTCTGTAATGATAATACTCAGTGTTAGGGATGATCTGGCGAGATGAGCACCTTTAAGGGTTGCTAGTGGGAAGGCAAAATGGTATAATAGGAGCTTCTGGAAAGCTCTTTGCCAGAATAGTTCACGATCCTTGAAAAAGTCCAGAACATTTGACCCCCACATTCCCCTTCTAGGGATCTATCTTCAGTCAAAGATTGGTGTATAAAGACATTCATCATAGAGGTCAGCTGTGGTGGCTCATGCCTGTAATCCCAGCACTTTGGGAAGCCGAGGCGGGAGGATCACTTGAGGCCTGGAGTTTGAGATCACTTGAGGCAACATGGTGAGACCTCATCTCTACAAAAAATAGAAAAATTGGCCAGGCAAAGTGGCACGCACCTGCAGTCCCAGCTGCTCAAGATGTTGAGGTGGGAGGATCACTTGAGCCCAGGAACTCGAGGCTGCAGTGACCTGTGATTGTGTCACCACACTCCAACCTAGGTGACATAGTGCGACCCCATCTCTAAAAAAAAAGGTTCATTGTAGCATTATTCATAGTGGATTATATATTGAATAATGAAGTATATATTGGATACTGAAATGGATTAAATGTTATAATATGTAGCAATATTATAATGAAAAGCTAGAATCACTTTAATGTCAAACAATGGGAGAATAGTTAACTAGTTTATATGAAATCTATGAGGCCAAGAAAAATTATCTTCAATGCATGTTTAAGGACAGAAGAAAGAATGAGAAAATGGACACAATGTGTATGGTTTTATGTGTGGGGGTATACATTCTTTTTTTGAAAAAATCCTATTATTAATATTAATATATTAATCCTTGCTGGTGGGATTTCAGCAAGGATTTTTTTTTTCAAATTTTCAAGTTCTCTACATATTTATTACTTTTTTCCTCCAAATTATCATTGTGAAGTTTTTCAGAGCTTCAGAAAGCTAAAAGGATGGTTCAATAAACACACAGAGACTCTTTATCCCAGATTTACCATTTTCTCTTCTCTCTCTCGCTGTGAACCGTTTGAAAGTTACACAACACAGCCGGGCGTGGTGGCTCACGCGTGTAATCCCAGCACTTTGGGAGGCCGAGGTGGATGAATCACCTGAGGTCAGGAGTTCGAGACCAGCCTGGCCAACATGGTGAAACACCGTCTCTACTAAAAGTACAGAAAATTAGCCAGGCATGGTGGCGGACTCCTGTAATCCCAGCTACTCAGGAGGCTGAGACAGGAGAATCACCTGAACCCAGGAGGCAGAGGTTGCAGTAAGCTGAGATCACACCACTGTACTCCAGCCTGGGCAACAAGGGCGAAACTCTGTCTCAAAAAAATAAATTTTTATATATATACATATATATACGTATATACATATATATGTATATACGTATATACATATATATGTATATACGTATATATGTATATGTATGTATATGTATGTATGTATATATTTAAAAAAAAAAAAGAAAATTACCCAACACTCCACCCCTAAATACTTAACCGTGAATCTCCAAAAACAAGTTCATTCTCCTATACAACCACAGTGCCATTCTAGGAATTCACTATTATTTAATTTCAATCCACATTCAAATTTCCCCTATTGTCCCGGGAATAACTTTCATAACTTTTGTGATCCAGCATTCAACCAGAGACCCCACACTGAATTCAGTCGCCATCACTCTTCAGCCTCCTTCAACCTGGAACAATCTTCCAGGCTTTTTTTTTTTTTGTCTTTCATGAAGAGGTCAGGCCAGTTGTTCTGAAGAATGCTCCTCGGTGAGGACTTGCCTGGAGACTCTGGTGAGCGTTTTTGCAGGAGCACCTTGTGATGACACCTGTCCTTCTCAGTGCATCACGGGAAGGGCGCGTGATATTGACTTCCCCCGATATTTGTGGTGTTAAGTCTCATCGTTATTAGTAAAGGTAGTGCCTGTCAGATTTCTCCATTTATAAAGGTAACTTTTTCCCTTTGTAATTAAAAAGTAACATGTGGGTGATTCTTGGAGGCTGTATGGATATCTCATTCCCAATGGTCTTTTGCCCAGTGGTGTTAAACAGCCACTAACAATTCTTGCCTGAATCCATTATGATCATGTGTTTGTGAGAGGCCATTCTCTGTGTCTATCCCTGCCCTTAGCCAGAACTCTTCTGTCCCCTCTGGGTTGTTTGTTTGTTTGTTTGGAGACAGGACTGTGGTCTGTCACCCAACCTGGAGTGCAGTGGTACCATCGTGGTTCATTGCAGACTCTGCCTCCTGGGCTCAAGCGATTATCCCACCTCAGCCTCCCAAGTAGTTGGGACTACAGACATGTGCCACCATGCCTGGCTAATTTTTTAATGTTTTGTAGAGTCAGGGATCTCACTATGTTGTCCAAGGTGGTCTGAAATTCCTGGCCTCAAGTGATCCTCCTGAGGATTTGGGAGGTGCTTTGGGATCTTAGGCGTGAGCCACCATGCTTGGCCTCCTTGTTTTTTTTGAATTCTAGGTTTCTTTTTTCTATGTGTTATAATCTAGTCTTATTTTAATCATTTAAAAATCATTTATTATCTCCAATTCTCCCATTTATTATCTCTAATTCTTATTTTAAATCATTTTTATCTCCAGTTCTCCCAAATGTGGCCGGTGGGAGTGCCTTCAGAGCGGCTCCCTGCCAGCTTCAGTTCTTTGCTTTCTGGCCCAGTGAGATGGCCTGAGTGGAGGAATCACATGAGCCACAGAAATGACCCCTCAACTCCAGATCCACTGGGAGGCTGGCAGGAAGTCTGCAGGCACCAAGGGAAGCAGCAGGGCTGTGTGGGCATTGGTAGTGCCTTCTCTCAGAAGCTCCACAGCCAGGACTTTAATGAATGGCCCTACTCCAGGGTCAGGGCCAGAGCCAGAGCCAACTTAGACACAGGTCACCAGCCTGCCTGGGCATCTTGGTTTTACATCTCATCTATTTACTTCTTGCACGTGGAAAGAGATTAATTATGGTACAAAGATGAAGAAAAACTGTATTCTTTTGCAACTTCCATGAGGAAGGAAAAAAAGTAGGGAATCATGCCAAGATTTTAGGAGGCAAAGGTATATGTGTGCCTACAAGAGTGAGTGTGTGTGTGTGTGTGTGTGTGTGTGTGTGTGTGTGTGTGTCTCCCAGGTTCTCCAGGCTTTCGGATCCCCTTTCTTCTTCTCTATCTTAACTTTTAAGAAATTGGCATATAGCGTGCATGCAGTAAAATGAACAGATTTTAAGGATACAGTTACATGAGTGTCGACAAATGTGTGATCAGCGCCCTGACCAAGATTTAGAATGTTTCACCACCATCAGAAAGTTTCCTCATGCTCCTTCCAGTCAATCCCCCAACCCTGCATAAAGGGAACCACTTTCCCATATAAAAAATTCTAGGCCGGACATGAATCCCAGCACACCTGTAATCCCAGCACTCTGGGAGGCTGAGGTGGGTAGATCCCTTGAGCCCAGGGGTTCAAGACCAGCCTGGGCAACATGGCAAAACCCCCCATCTCTACAAAAAGAATACAAAAATTAGCCAGGCGTCGTAGCACTTACCTGTGGTCCCAACTACTTGAGAGGCTGAGGTGGGAGGATCCGTTGAGACCAGGAGACAGAGGTCACAGTGAGCCATGATCACGCCACTGCACTCCAGCCTGGATGACAGAGCTAGAAACCTACCTCAAAAAAAAAAAAAAAAAAATCTAGAACTTCACACAAAAGGAATCTTACAATGGGCACACCTCCTTTATTTTAACTACCAAATAAAATGGTGGTGGGAAGGCTAGCAGTGTCACCACTGCTCCAAAATATTTCTGAGGGCTTCTTGGGGAGAAGCAAAGAGGTACTGATGTCCCACTGTAGCTTCTGGCTCCAAATCTCTGCTCCCAGGCTGGTGGCTGACGAGGAGACACAGACGAGGCTCCTTCCCCTACTCAGGAAAAATCATTTTCCATGGCCTACAAACTATGGCCTCAAAACTCCACTGGACTTGGCAGCCTATCTACCCAGAAGTGAGGCTCGGCCACTCTGACAGCACTTCTGCACCCTTGACTGTGGGGACCCCTGGGGGACTGTGATCCTGTCCATCTGCCAGCAGGAGCAGTGAGCAGCACCAGCGGCCAGCCACCCGACGTCCTGTATCTCCGCTGTCAATCTGCCCGCTGCCCTGGGTTGTTTACTGGAAGCTGGCCTCCCTGCACAGGTTCAAAGCCCTGGCCCTGGGCACGTCTGCGGCAGGAAGCAGGCCGGGCAGTAATTGGCGGTGCAGCCGTGCTAAGTGGCCAGCACCGACCCGGTATCCTCCCCCAGCAGTCGCCTTTGAGTGGCTCCATGCTGACCTTCCAGGCCTGCGGGGACTTCCTGCCGAACACCGAGCCAGCTCCAGGAACAAATTACTTGTTCCCTAAGAAATCTATTAAAAGGTGACAGCAGTCAGGAGACAGGTGGCCAGGAGGCCTCCAGCACCGGAAGCCGAATGTCTTCCGTTCCCAAGGGACACCAGCCAACTCCCCCTGAACTTGCTGGCTCAGAGGGAACTGAGCTAGAACTCTAACTTTTGGGGCCAAGGAAAAATGACTCAGAGCTGGAGAGAGGCTGCCATACCTGTGGCCCAATGTGGCTTCTCGACCGGGGAAGCGGCAGGAGGCAGAGTCACCCAGACTCGGTTCTATCTGCCATTCCTACTCTATGTGACCTTGGGCGAGCCACCTGGCCTCTCTGAGCCCTCCATGCCTATCAAGGCCATAAGAAGCCCCACCCGTTGGGTTGGCACAAAGCAGATGTACGCAAAGTGCCAGGCACATAATGGATGCTCTGTGGGTGTTGCTGGATCAGAGCCGACTGGGTTTCATTTTCCAGCGGAGAGAGAAGTGAGCCCAGAGTGACCTGCGCGTGCCCACGGGCAGAGGGAGGCGGAGATCAAGCCTCAGGATTGCATGGAGTGGGGCTGGCACTGGAGGAGCTGGGGGAGGACACAAGGCACAGCAGCATCTGGTCTCCCCCTGGCGAGGAGCTGTTACCGTCTCCAGCCAGGCCCTGGCTGATCAATGAGCCACTAGGTGAATGCATGAACAAATTAATAAATAAACTGTCCAGGCATGGTGGTTCACGCCTATAACCCCAGCACTTTGGGAGGCCAAGGTGGGTGGATCATTTGAGTTCAGCAGTTTGAGACCAGCCTGACTGACAGGGTGAAACCCTGTCTCTAGTAGAAAATACAAAAATTAGCTGGGCATGGTGGCATGCTCCTGTAATCTCAGCTACTTGGGAGGCTGAGGCAGGAGAATAGCTTTAATCTGCAAGGTGGAGGTTGCAGTGAACTGAGATAGCACCACTGCACTCCAGCCTGGGTGACAGAATGAGACTCCATCTCAAATAATAATAATAATAATAATAATTTTTATTATTGAATAAATGAATGAATGAATGAATGCCCAGCTCATTGGTAGATGTGGCAGGCTGTGTAATGGCCCTCCCAAAGATGTCAATGTCCTGATCCCCAGAACCTATGAACATGTTACCTTACATGATAAAAGGGATTTTGCAAGTATGATTAAGTTAAGGATCTATAAATGGGGCAGTTATGCTGGAGTATCCAGGTGAGCATAATATCCTCACAAGGGTCTTACAAGAGGGAGGCAGGAGGCTCAGAGTTGAGGCCTCAGATGTGAACTGAGGGAGAGGCATCTGCAATAGACACAGGTGACATCAAGGCCCGGGCTTCACAGTTGTGTAACTGATGTCCTCTGGACCTGGTTGGCTCTAAACTCCAAAGTACTCTTTTTATCATATGATGGAGTGCTGCTGGGTCCACCTGACCTTATAACTTGGGGAATCAGAAAATACCAGCTCATGATGGACAGTTGAAATCTCATGGTCATTTGATGTCTCCTGGTTAGGTGCTTGCTTGGTCTCTGCTAGAGTCCAGAAGGATGCCAGGAGCTGATTTTCTAAGGGTGAGCATTTCTCTACATCAGAAGTCATGAACTTGCCTCTAACCTTAGGGGTCTGTGCTACGAATCTTCTGTTAGGGTGTGGCAGACACACAACCTTGTCTACATGGATACTTCTTTTGCACCGTTGGGTTTGTGATTGGATAAGGCCCAAGCAGCAAGGTACTTACACCACAGACTAGATCTCTCGTGCTCTGATCCCCACTTGAAACTGATCATTTTGACTGGGTACAGTGGCTTATGCCTGTAATCCTAGAGGTTTGGGAGGCCAAGGCAGGAGGATCACTTGAGGCCAGGAGTTTGAGACCAGCCTGGGCAACATAGCGAGACTCCATCTCTACAAAAATAAATTTTTTTAATTAGCCAAGCTGGGTGCGGTGGCTCACACCTGTAATCCCAGCACTTTGGGAGGCCAAGGTGGGTGGATTGCTTCAGGTCAGGAGTTCAAGACCAGCCTGGCCAACATGGTGAAACCTCATCTCTACTAAAAATGCAAAAATTAGGTAGGCGTGGTGGCAGGAACCTGTAGTTCCAGCTACTCAGGAGGCTGAGGCAGGATAATCACTTGAACCTGGGAGATGGAGGTTGCAGTGAGCCGAGATCACATCACTGCACTCCAGCCCAGGCAACAGAGCGAGACTCCGTCTCAAAAAAAAAATTCTATCAATATGAAGGCCAGGTTCAGTGGCTCACTCCTGTAATCCTAACACTTTGGGAGGCCGAGGCAGGCAGATTGCCTGAGCTCAGGAGTTAGAGACCAGCTTGGTCAACATGGTGAAACCCTGTCTCTAATAAAAATACAAAAAATTATCTGGGCATGGTGGTGCATGCCTGTAATCCCAGCTACTTGGGAGGCTGAGGCACAAGAATCACTTGAACCCAGGAGGCAGAGGTTGCAGAGAGCCAAGATCAGGCCACTGCATTGCAGCCTGGGTACCAGAGCAAGACTCTGTCTCAAAAAAAAAAAAAAAAAAAGTTCTATCAATATGCAGGTTCCTGAATCTCTGTAGGGTTTTTCTCTCACCCTCTAACAGAGATATGTCTGACTAGGGCACCCAGAGAACTATCCACTCTCTGCCCACGGGGTAAAATGGACATAGTGTCATCAATGGAGTGGATGAATGGGATGTTTGGCAGAATGTCAAGCCCGTATGAACTTTGCAACACAGAACAGGAGAACTGACATAGCCCTGGAGTGAGACAATAAATGTGCTTTACTGCCCTTCTCTCATAAATGCAAACTACTTTTTTTTTTTTTTTTAGATGGAGTCTCACTCTGTCGCCCAGTCTGGAGTGCAGTGGCACATTCTTGGCTCACTGCAACCTCTGCCTCCTAGGTTCAAGTGATTCTCCTGCCCCAGCCTCCCAAGTAGCTGGGGCTACAGGCACACACCACCACGCCCAGCTAATTTTTTGTATTTTTAGTAGAGAAGGGGTTTCACCACATTGGCCAGGCTGGTCTCAAACTCCTGACCTCAGGTGATCTGCCCGCCTCGGCAGCCCAAAGTGCTGGGATTACAGATGTGAGCCACCGCACCCGGCCTGCAAACTACTTTTGATCCTTCTGACTGATAGGAACTCAAAAGAATGCATTTGCCAAACCAAGAGCCCCATGCCAAGTGACTGAGGCTGTGTTGATCTATTCTATATTGGGACCACACTTTGGCTAAGTTTATGGCCATTCACCATCATCCACCATGATCCATGTGGCTTTTGCAGAGACAGGGGTAAATCAAAGAGTGCAGTGCTGGGGTCTCAGGTAGTGAATCCACTCTAACAAGCCCGACTCCCTGGGCCATCTGACCTATTCTTCAATACTCTGCTAAAGCAGCACCAGCATCTCCAGCTCAACTCCTGTAGGTCATCGTCATGTCCAAGCTTCCAGGAGCCACTCCAACAACATATCAGGGCTTCCTCAAGGTGTCTGGGCCAGTACACTAAATCCTGAGTCATAGGTAAGGACACCCAGACCAATGAACTCACCCCTCTCCTACCTTGTGTTACAGCCCCCAGTACAATGACCTCAGGATCCACCTCCAGGTGTTCTTAAAACTCCTGTTGATCTGTATTAGCCAGATCCTGCAATTCTCTCCAAAGTAAACTACCCTTTCTGGAAAGTATGTCTTCACTTAGGCTGTGCTACGATTTACTTTTAGTTATTAGTCTGGAGGCAATAAAGGGAGGTGTGATTGATGGAATAATGGCCCCCAAAGATACCCAGGTCTTAATCCCTGGAACTGGTGAATGTTACCTTCTACAGCAAAAGGAACTTTACAAATGTGATTAGGTTAAAGATGTTGAGATGCAGAGATTGTTCTGGCTTACCTGAGTCACTCCTAAATATCATCACACGTGTCCTTATAAGAGGGAGGCAGAGGGAAACTTGACTGCAGAAGAGGAGAAGGAGATGCAATGACAGACATGGCTTTGAGGATGGAAGAAAGAGGCCGGGCGCAGTGGCTCACGCCTGTAATCCCAGCACTTTGGGAGGCTGAGGCAGGTGGATCACTTGAGGCCAGGAGTTCAAGACCAGCCTGGCCATCATGGCAAAACCCCATCTCTACTAATAATACAAAAATTAGACAGGCAAGGTGGCCCACACCTATAGTCCCAGCTACTCGGGAGGCTGAGGGAGGAGAATCCCTTGAACCCGGGAGGCAGAGGTTGCAGTGAGCCAAGATCGCACCACTGCACTCCAGCCTGGGGGACAGAGTGAGACTCTGTCTCAAAAAAAAAGAGAGATGGAGGAAGGGGCACAAACCAAGGCATCCCAGCAACCACCAGAAGCTGAGAGAGGCAAGGGAACAGATCCTCTGCCCCAAGCCTCCAGGAGAAGCCAGCTGCACCAGCACCTCGGCTTAGCCCAGAGAGACGGGTTTTGGACCGTGGACCTACTGAACTGGAAGAGAGAAATTTGCGTTGTTTTAAGGCACTCAGTTCACGGTGATTTGTTACAGCAGCCGTAAGAAACTCGTCCAAGAGGAAAGTGTGGCTATGGCTCTTGAGAAGGACGAGCGTGTTGCAAAGTCTCTTCCCCAGAAAGGTTTTTGCAAGCTCTCCAGGGAGAAAATTATAAAAGCCTGATGTGCTTTGCAAGAGGGAAAGAACCACTTTTGCTGACCCAGAAGGTTCAAGGGGAAACCTTTGGATTCGGTTTTCAGGTGCATCCATCCAAACGGCTCCATCCTTGGCCTCGAGATCTCACTCCTCCCCTATCAGGACCCTGACTTTAGCACAGGACACAAGCCTAACCACGTAATCTCCACTGAAGCTGTACTGTCCTTCCAATCAAATCTAGGGCCTGATTTTTAGTGCCTAAAGAAATTAAGTTCCTTGGCCGGGCGCAGTGGCTCAGGCCTGTAATCCCTGCACTTTGGGAGGCCGAGGCAGGCAGATCACGAGGTCAGGAGTTCAAGACCAGCCTGGCCAACATAGTGAAACCCCATCTCTACTAAAACTATAAAAAATTAGCTGGGTGTGGTGGTGGGCGCCTGTAATCCCAGCTACTCATGAGGTGGAGGCAGGAGAATCGTTTGAACCCAGGAGGCAGAGGTTGCAGTGAGCCGAGATCGCGCCATTGTACTCCAGCCCAGGCAACAGTGCGAGACTCCATCTCAAAAAAAAAAAAAAGAAAGAAAGAAAGAAAGAAAGAAATTAGGTTCCCTTTAAACACTGGTCTTTCACAGAATGCCCTGAGCTATCTGATCTAGGCCAGTCATTCTCTTTCTTCAAGGTGTCCAAGGCAATGGACAAGAGCCAGCCAACCCCATAACGTGTATAATTGTCAATGCTGCCATATTGCTGAAGTGCTAGAGCTAGTGCATAACCCAGTGTGTTCCTGTCCACCTATTCCTCATCCCATTCCACCATGTGTCCGATTGTGATGCTTTAGCATGCCGGACATGATCGCTGCCCCTCTTACCTGTTGCCATGGGCTTTTGTTGCCATTTGATGAGTGATGAGTGATCGATTTCAGAATCTCATTCTCAGGGTTTGTTTTCTAGTGAACCATTTCCTGTACAAACTGTCATAGTTCTTTGCAGAAAAATTATATTGAAAAGAATAAACTTGTAAAAAGCAGGAGAACAGAAGTAAGACTATCTGGAAGAGAACAATCACTCTAATTAATTAAATTCTTGATATATTTCTCATTTCTAGAATAATAAACTGACATTGAATTGATACATGAAAAGCTGGTGAAAGATTCAAAACAATAAAGGTTTAGCAAAAAAATAAAGGGATGGAACAAGTTGAAAAAATACGAAAATAAACAACATAACTATATACATATATATATTTTTTTTTTTTTTTCTTTGAGACAGGGTCTTGCTCTTTTGCCCAGGCTGGAGTGCAGTGGTGTGATCATGGCTCACTGCAGCCTCACCTCGGGGGCTCAAGTAATCCTCCTACCTCAGCCACCCAAGTAGCCAGACTACAGGCTCACACCACCACACCCAGCTAATTTTTCTATTTTTTGTAGAGATGAGGTTTTGCATGTTGCCCAGGCTGGTCTCAAACTCCTGAGCTCAAGCAATCCTCCCGCCTCAGCCTACCAAAGTGCTGGGATCACAGGCATGAGCCACTGCACCTGGCCGCCAAAATATTTCTTATTGAAGTAGTCATTAGTCTGTTCACCAAATATTTCTAGACCTATCTTCAGAGGACATGGTAGGTTAAACTTCCTGGATCCCTTTAGACTGGGTGGCACTCAAGAATAGGGAACAAGGTGGGCACAGTGGCTCACACCTGCAATGCCAGCACTTTGAGAGGTCAACGCAGGAGGATGGTTTGAGCCCAGGAGTTTGAAACCAGCCTGGGCAACACAGTGAGACTCCATCTCTACAAATAAGAAAAAAAAGTTTAAAAAATTAGCCAGGTGGGCCAGGCACGGTGGTTCACGCCTGTAATCCCAGCACTTTGGGAGGCCAAGGTGGGCGGATCACGAGGTCAGGAGATCGAGACCATCCTGGCTAACATAGTGAAACCCCGTCTCTACTAAAAATACAAAAAATTAGTTGGACGTGGTGGCGGGCGCCTGTAGTCCCAGCTACTCGGGAGGCTGAGGCAGGAGAATGGCATGAACCCGGGAGGCGGAGCTTGCAGTGAGCCGAGATCACGCCACTGCACTCTAGCCTGGGTGACAGAGCAAGACTCCGTCTCAAAAAAAAAAAAATTAGCCAGATGGGCCAGGCGTGGAGGCCCATACCTGTAATTTCAGCACTTTGGAGGCCAAGGTGGGCAGATCACCTGAGGTCAGGAGTTCGAGACCAGCCTGGCCAACATGGTGAAACCCTGACTCTACTAAAATACAAAAATTAGCCGGGCATGGTGGCACATGCCTGTAATCCCAGCTACTCATGAGGCTGAGGCAAGAGAATTGCTTGAACCTGGAAGGTGGAGGTTGCAGGTGAGCTGAGACTGTGCCACTGCACTCCAGCCTGGGTGACAGAGCGAGACTCTGTCTCCAAAAAAAAAGTTAGCCAGGTGTGGTAGCACTTGCCTATAGTCCCAGCTACTCAGGAGACTGAGGTAGGAAGGTCACTTAAGCCCAGGAGTTTGAGGCTGCAGTGAGCCATGACTGCACCACTGCATTCCAGCCTGGGTGACAGACCAGTCTCACACACACAAAAAAAATATGTGTCACTTCAGGGCTGGTGCATTTAAATGCCAGGGTGGGTTCCTCTGGAGCTTTTTTTTTTTTTCCCCCCAGCCACAGTGACTCCTGACACTCTGGATGATTTCTGCTGTATCAGCCTGAGTCCCTTGATTAGGGCCCTTTTGCCACAAGAATAGAACCTCCCCATGATGGATGTAACATGAACAAAACAAAGCCACAAAACTACTATTTTAAGGCACTGAGATTTTAGAATTGCTACTGCAGCATGTCCTAGCGTGTCCTGACTGATACAGGAACCACATGAAGATTCATGAGGAAATATGTTTTCTGAATGTAAAATATTTTTATAAGAAAATTAAATCACACTAGACCCTTAGCTTACAACAAATCAAACATTCCTTAAGATGCTACTACAGAGACAAAATCAAAATCAGTTGACTAAAATCTTCAACAGCCATCCTATTCACTTCAAATTTCTTTCCTTTTTTTTTTTTTTTTTTTGTTTTTTTTGTTTTTGAGACAAGGTCTCACTCTGGTACCCAGGCTACAGTGCAGTGGTGCAATCTTGGCTCACTGCAGCCTCGACCTCCTTGGCTCAAACAATCCTCCCACCTCAGCCTCCCGAGTAGCTGTGACGACAGGTGCTTCCCACCACACTGGCTAATTTTTGTAATTTTTTTTTGTAGAGACAGGGTTTCACCATGTTGTCCAGGCTGGGTTCAAGTGATCTGGCCACCTCAGTCTCCCAAAGAGTGAGTCAATCTGTTTGACCCGGGCATTCGGTTCCCTTATTGGAGGAGCCTGGGTTATATCCCCACCTGTGGCAGTCAGAATTCTGAAGATGCCCCCTTCAATCCTGCAGGATTTCCATTGTTGGTTATTCAACCAAACACTAACCTAGGTGCTGCCATGCAAACAAATACAAAACAAATATGCCACTCCAGGAGGATAGAGCGGGGTCGGCCCCTCCCAGCACCACAGGAACTGATCATGGAAGAGGAGGCTCCACAAAGAAATCCAGTTGCTGGCTGTGCATGGTGGCTCATGCCTGCAATCCCAGCACTTTGGGAGGGCAAGGCCAGGAGTTCAATACCAAGTCTGGGCAACATAGCAAGACCCCATATATATCCATATATATGTGTATGTATATATTAGCCAGGCATGGAGGTGCATGCCTGTAGTCCTAGCAACTCAAGAGGCTGAGTTGAGGCCCGGCGCGATGGCTCATGCCTGTAATCCCAGCACTTTGGGAGGCCGAGGCGGGCGGATCACGAGGTCAGGCATTCTAGATCATCCTGGCCAACATAGTGAAATCCCGTCTCTACCAAAAATACAAAAATTAGCTGGGCATGGTGGCGCGTGCCTGTAATCCCAGCTACTCGGGCGGCTAAGGCAGGAGAATCACTTGAACCCGGGAGGCGGAGGTTGCAGTGAGCCAAGATGGCGCCACTGCACTCCAGCCTGGACCACAGAGCAAACCCCATCTCAAAAAAAAAAAAAAAAAAAAATGAGGCTGAGGTGAGAGGATGGCTTGAGAACAAGAGTTCAAGGACTGCACCCTACTCTCCAGCCTGGGCAACAAAGACCATATCTCTTTTAAAAAAAAAAAGAAAAAGGAAAAAGAAAGAAAGAAAGAGAGAAAGAAAGCCAGGTGCTGTTTCCAGAAGGAGCAGGAAAGCACTGGGCAGGGTTGACAGTGTCGAAGCTGAAAATGCATTCCCCATGGCCCAGCACCCTGACACAGCCAGGCTGTCACCCAAGCATCGGACCTATTCAAGGAGGGGCCTCGGCCCCCTTTGTTTGTGCCCAGGGCCGTGCCCCTACAAGGCGCCAGTTTTTTCCTGTGCTCCAGGAATCCCTCCAGCTCTCCCCCAACTCTTCTCTCCATTCTTCGGATTCTTCAGTTTTCACCCCACTACTCAGGTGTCCAGAAAATTCCCTACACCTGGCCAGCTCCCGGGGCCTGACAGGGTGCAGGTTCCGTGTAAACTTTCAGCAATCATGGAGCAGAATCCCTGGAACTGGCGGCAGGAGGAGGAGCAGGTCAGCCAAGCTGTTCCGGGCAGGGCCCCCTGATGTCACACATCCCATCCTTGACACAGTTCCGTCAGCAGCCAATAGGAACCCCATTTCTCAGAAGAAAAAAATCAAGGCATGAGGGAGATAAATCCTTCCCCAAGGTCAGCACATTCATTCTTCCCCTTCCAAGCGACGGAAACCCAATTCAACCTGGCGTAAGAAAAAGCAGAGGCCAGTCGCGGTGGCTCACGCCTGTAATCCCAGCACTTTGGGAGGCCAAGGCGGGTGGATCACCTGAGGTCAGGAGTTTCAGACCAGCGTGGCCAACATGGTGAAACCCCGTCTCTACTAAAACTAAAAAAAAATTAGCTGGGCGTGGTGGCACGCGCCTGTAATCCCACCTACTCGGGAGGCTGAAGCAGGAGAATCGCTTGAACCTGGAAGGCGGATGTTGCAGTGAGCTGAGTTCGTGCCATTGCACCCCAGCCTGGACGACAAGGACAAAACTCCGTCGGAAAGGAAAGGAAAGGGGAAAGGGCGGAGAGGGGAGTGTGGATTCAGGCCACCTGGAGGTCAGCGGCTGACTTCAGGCCCCCATCGGTTCAGGCACTGGGGAAGTCTTCGTTCCCCTTCTGCCTCCCTCCTTGCCTCTGTGTTTTCCTCTGTGTCTCTGTCTCCCACCTCCTCCTCCTCTCAGGCTTTATTCCCTCCCATTGCAGATGGATATGACAGGAAATGCAGCCTGTGGCAAAGACAGAAACCTGGTTCTCTTTGGGGCAGCAAAATGCCCAGATGATAAATGACATTTCTCAAATTCCTTTGCAACCAGTGATACATAAGCACAAGTATTCTGTAGTACATCTGGGAAGGTTGCCTGAAGGGAGCTGATACCGCTGGAAGAAGAAGCTCTTGGGCCCTTACCTACCTTTCCTCCTTCCTGTTGCCTAAAACATAAGTGCAATGGCTGGAGCTTTGGCAGCTATTTTGGGCCATGAGGTGAGATGGAATGTCTCAGTGAGTCACATGAGATCTGGACTGGCCACCATCAGGCTTCTTTTACATTAAAAATAATAATACATCCTTACCTGTTTAAGCCACTTTTATTTGGAGCTTTCTGTTGTGTGCAGTTAAACTTAACCCCCTGACATGGGGCCACTGGCAGTTCCAGCTTCACCTTCCCAACTCAGAAACCCCAGGGTCAGGACCACTGCTCTTCTCACTTCACACCAAGGTGTCAGGCAAGGTGAAGCGCTGAACTGCACGGCTGGGCCGTGACTGGAGGAACGGCTGAACCATGGCTCAGGCCCATTCCCGGGGCATTTTATGTTACTTGTTGGTTTGCTTTTGAGGAGAGGCAGCTGGAGTGGAAACCCATGAATGGTGGGAGAAGATAACTCCCCAAGAGAAGCAGGTGGGATGGACATAAGAAATGAAGGGTGCCTACAGCAGCCAGCATGTGGTGAACCCATTTGTGGGGCTCACAGGCCAGGAGCTCTGCCCTGCTCGGCAATGTCTCAGTCTTACTGGAGGGCTTCCCTGGCCATCCTGTCAGGTGCCCCCCTAGGTGCATCTCACCTCTCCCAGGGAGGTCCATCGGGAGGCCTCCATGTAGGGGGTCAAGAAGACAAAGGTGTGGAGGGCTCCAAGGTCAACTCTAGGGAGCACATCTCAAGCCAGCACTGTCAACTGCTTGCAGGAGGCCAAACAGACCTGGGGTCAAAGCCCACCTCAGCCACTTCAGCTGTGTGGCCTTGGATGAGCTGCTTCACCTCTCTGAGCCAGCACGCCAGTTTCCTCATTTCTTCCTCTGGGTCTGTCTGTACACTCTCCCAGCTCCCCACACACCTGGAATTCCCTCTTCTTCCTCTCCTGTCATCTACCCTCCCCAAGAGGCCCACCTCCACAGCTCCAACCACACCCAGCCTGGGACCTAGCCTAGCGACCCACTGAGCCCTAGGATGTGTCGACACTCCCCTTGATTCCGGGGCACTTCACATGGTCTAGGAAACAATTACGCTTTCAGATTTTCCAAACGAGGCTGGGTGCAGTGACTCACGCCTGTACTCCTAGCACTTTGGAAGGCTGAGGTGGGCAGATCACTTGAGGTCAGGCGTTCAAGACCAGCCTGGCCAACATGGTGAAACCCCGTCTCTACTTAAAAAAAAAAAAAAATTAGTCAGGCGTGGTGGCAGGCACCTGTAATCCCAGCTACTCAGGAGGCTGAGGCAAGAGAATCACTTGAACCTGAGAGGCGGAAGTTGCAGTGAGCCAAGATCATGCCACTGCACTCCAGCGTGAGCACAGAGCGAGACTCTGTCTAAAAAAAAAAAAAGGAAAAAGAAAGTAGAGGTCAGTGTGCTTGTTGGAAGAGAAAGAAGGGTAGAGAAGGAAGGGAGGGAGCCCCCAGCTTCCTTGCTAAAACACATAGATGGACAAAATCCTGCTGGAGCCCAGAGGGAACCACTCCCACTGCCAGGAGGGGCTGGGGAAGCCACCAGAGAGACCAAGCTGAGGCTTGAGGTACAACTAGGAACTCTCTAGAATTTCTGGACCTCCACTGGGCGGAGAAACAGGGGAAAGACAGTTCAGGCGGAAGGTGTGAGGCATGGGCGGGAGAAAACACGGCATGCCTAGGCTTTCGTGGAGGACTGGTGCAGCCCGAGAGGAGGGGGCTGTTTGGAGAACTGAGGGGACAGGGAAAGGGGTGAGGACTTGGAAAGGACTTCACGAGCCGGGCCAAGGCCTCGGGACTTTCTCCCATTGATTTCAGGGAACACCCAGTAGGTGCTCACTAAGCCTTGGTTGAAGGAATGACTTGATTGATTGTTGAACCCGACTCAGAGGAGGGGACCCCAACTCCCACCACTGGAGGGGTAGGAGCTCTGGGACCCCATCCCCAGCCCAGGCGCCCAAGCAGCTGCTCCTCCCCCTCCCACAGACTCCAGCCTGGATGTTTTTCTCTGCGCTTGATGAAGTTAAAATAAGCCCTCTCTGGGGTGAATCGCAGGCGTTCAAATTGGATTGGCACAAGGACGTCGAGCAGTTGGTGGCAGGAGCCAGGGGACCGGAGAGCAGGTTTTCGCTGGAGGGGACATGAGCTTTATTTCCCTCTTGGTTGCTGATGAGGAGCAGCTGTCCTTGCCTGATTATTTTTACCTCGAGTCACAGCCGCTGCCACCGAGCCCCACCTGCGCCTGCCTGCCTGCCAGGGCCAGGTGAGGAGCCCACCGCCCTGGCCCGGCTCTGCTGCAAGCTGCGAGCTCCACCTACCGCCACCTCCACTCAGGACCCAGCAGCAGCGCCGGCCTCAGGCCCAGACCCTTCCACACCACAAAGTGCTCACTGTCCAGAAGAGAGAGACCCGGAGCAGCCTTAAGAATATTTGAGACAAAAAAAAAAAAGAAAGAAAGAAAAAAATGACCAATTCCGCTCTTCTAACACAATAGCTAATTCCTTCTTTTATTTTAGTTCAAACTAGAGGTCAGGAGTTCGAGACCAGCCTCGCCATCATGACAAAACCCTGGCTCTAGTAAAAATACAAAAATTAGCCAGGCACAGTAGCGTGTGCCTGTAATCCCTAGCTACTTGGGAGGCTGACGCAGGAGAATCACTTAAGCCTGAGAGGCAGAGGTTGCAGTGAACCAAGATCGCACCATTGCACTCCAGCCTAGGCAACAGAGTGAGACTCTGTCTCAAAAAATAAAATAAAAATAAACTTGAGGGAACAGAGACTCACAGGGGAAGTGACTTGGCTTAAATCACACAATAAGAGAGTGGGAGAAATGAGATCTGAACCCCAGTTTGTCTGACTCCAAATCTTGTGCACCATTCACTGTATTTTTAAGTCTTTGTCCATGTATCAGTTAGGAATGCTGTCAGCTTCAAGTAACAACAACAGTGCATTAAATAAATGGGGGCTTCTTTTCCTCACACACCAAAAAAAAATGTTGGTAGGTGGTCTCCAGATTGGGGAGCAGCTCAGTGATGTCACAGACTCAGGGTCTTTCAATCATGCTGCTCCACTATCCTTTTTGACATACTAACTGCCTCATGGACACAGAAAGGCTACTGCAGCTCCAGCCATCTCACATGCATTCAAGGCAGAAGGAAGAGGGAAAGGGGATAGTGAAAGCTATGACACTCTCTCTCTCTCTCTGTTTTTTTTTTTTTTTTTCTGAGACAGAGTCTTGCTGTGTCATCCAGGCTGGAGTGCAGTAGCGCCATCACAGCTTACTGCAGCCTCCACCTCCTAGGCTCAAGGAATCCTCCCACCTCAACCTCCCAAGTAACTGGAACTACAGGCATGTGCCACCATACCTTGCAAATTTTTTTTATTTTTTTGTAAAGATGGGGTCTTGCTATGTTGCTCAGGCTGGTCTCAAACTCCTGGGCTCAAGCAACCCTCCTGCCTTGGCCTCCCAAAGTGCTGAGACTACAGGGTTACAGGCATGAGCCGCTGTGCCCAGCCAACAACCCCTTTTCACAGGAAAGCAAAATAGTTCCCTAAATTCCCCCAGGAGACTTTGGTTTACATCTCAGTGGTAACATGACTACCCACAACTGCAAGGGAGGCTGAAAAAGCAAGCGTTTCTGGACAAAGAAGAAGGGCGGTGAGAACAAATGCTGGGCAGTCACCAACAGTATCTGCCAGGCTGCATCAAGTTGTACTTAGTTGCAATTATACAACACATAATTTTTGTTTTCTACTTTTCTCTTTTACTATTAGATCATTTGCAGTTTCCTTATCACTATGTCGTTTCTATAATTCTCATTAATGGCTTAGTACTTCTTCAAGTGGATGGTTCTGATGTATTTGTTGGATATTTATGTTGCTTCTGATTTTTAAAATATTATACATAATGTTATGATGAATATCTTCATGCAGCATGTATTTTCCGTGGAGCACAATTATTTGCGTCAAGAATTTTTCTTTTTTTTTTTTGAGATGGAGTTTCACTCTTGTTGCCCAGGCTGGAGTATAATGGCACGATATTGGCTCACTGCAACCTCCGCCTCCCAGGTTCAAGCGATTCTCCTGCCTCAGCCTCCTGAGTATCTGGGATTACAGGCATGCGCCACCACACCCGGCTAATTTTGTATTATTATTTTTTTTTAAATAAAAACGGGGTTCCTCCATGTTGGTCAGGCTGGTCTTGAACTCCTGACCTCAGGTGACCTGCCCACCTTGGCCTCCCAAAGTGCTGGGATTACAGGCGTGAGCCACTGAGCCCAGCTGGGTCAAGGATTTTAACATTTGTTGGTGCTCTTAATACATTACTCTCTTGATTTCCAAGAGTGTTGTGCTATTTTTCCATGTAACTCTACTTCAGTGTATTGAGTTCACCACAACTGTGCCAGCACAGAGTTTTATGATTTTAAAAAGGTTTTCACCAAATTCGTATCATAAAGTGTTACCATCTTATGATGGTTTACTTTAAGAAGAAGGAGGGGAATCAGGGGAAGATATATTGGTGTTCTGTGTGCTATTCTTGCAGCTTTTCTCTGGGTTTGATAATTTTCAAATTAAAAATTGGGAGACAAGAGGTCTGTCTCTGCCTAGGGCAGAGCCTGGATCATTTCCCAGGTTCCTGGGCCAGCAAAACATGGGCAGGGCCTGGTTCAATAAAATGCTATTGTTTTTATTCCTATGATGAAAACTAAGGAAGAATGTTTTTCCCCATGTATTTTTCACTTTATATTTGTGTTTCACTTCGTACTTTTTTACTTTATTTTTGTATTGGTGAAGTATTTGTTCACTTCTTTATTTGGTGAAATATTTGTTTGTTATCTGGAGTAAGAGATTCACTTTTTCAGGCATGGCCATGCTGAGACTGGTATCAACTCTGGGCATATTACAACTCAACTCTTTCATTTGATTGCTTCCTGGGAGGAAGCTGGGGTAGGGAATAGGATCCCAAGTCACAGATGACAGAACCGGAGCTCAAGAAGTTCATGTAGCTACTAAGAGGCAGGGCCTCCAACTCCAAGTTTTGTGGGTTTTTTTTTTCTTTTACTTTTTCTTTTTTTTTTTTTTTCTGAGACAGAGTCTTGCTCTGTCATCCAGGCTGGAGTACAGTGGCACGATCTTGGCTCACTGCAACCTTCACCTCCCGGGTTCAAGACATTCTTCTGCCTCAGCCTCCCGAGTAGCTGGGATTACAGGTGCCCACCACCACACCTGGCTAATTTTTGTATTTTTAGTGGAGATGGGGTTTCACCATGTTGGCCAGGCTGGTCTTGAACTCGTGACCTTAGGTGATCTGCCCACCTCAGCCTCCCAAACAAGTTCAGTGTTTCTCTTCCACAGTATTGCTTGCATTAGTTTGTTCTCACACTGCGATAAAGAAATACCTGAGACTGGTTGATTATAAAGAAAAAAGGTTTAGGCTGGGTGCATTGGTTCATACCTGTAATCCTAGCACTTTGGGAGGCCAAGGCAGAAGGATCATTTGAGCTCAGGAGTTTAAGACCAGCCTGGGCAACATGGCAAAACCCCATCTCTACAAATATATATATATATATATATATTATATATATATATATAAAATATATATATATGTATATATATATAAAATATATATTGTATATAATATATATATTAGACAGGTGTGGTGGCATGCACCTGTAGTCCCAGCTACTTCGGAGGCTGAGGTGGGAGGATCGCTTGAGCCTGGGAGGTCGAGGCTGCAGTGAGCCATGTTTGTACCACTGCACTCCAGCCTGGGTGACAGAGTGGGGAAAAAATAAAAAAGAAAAGGAAAAAAGGAAAGAGGTTTAATTGGCTCACAGTTCCACAGGCTGTACAGAAAACATGGCAGCTTCTTCTTCTGGGGAGGCCTCAGGAAGCTTTTACTCATGGCAGAGGGCAAATCGGAAGCAAGTGTTTTACATGGCAGAGGCAGGACCAAGAAAGGGAGAGGGGGGAAGTGCTAGATACTTTTTTTTGTTTTGTTTTGTTTTTGAGATGAAGTTTCGCTCTTGTCGCCCAGGTTGCAGTGCTGTGGCGCAAGCTCAGCTCACTGCAACCTCCGCCTCCCGGGTTCGAGCAATTCTCCTGCCTCAGCCTCCTGAGTAGCTGGGATTACAGGTGCCCGCCACCACACCTGTATTTTTAGTAGAGACAGAGTTTCACCATGTTGGACAGGCTGGTCTTGAACTCCTAACCTCAGGTGATCCACCCACTTTGGCCTCCCAAAGTGCTGGGATTACAGGCGTGAGCCACCACACCCAGCCAGTGCTAGATACTTTTAAACAACCAGATCTCATGAGAAGTCTGTCACAAGAACAGCACCAAAGGGATGGTGCTAAATCATTTATGAAGGATCCGCCCCCATGATCTAGTCACCTTCCACCCGGCCCCACTTCCAACATTATGAATTACAATTTGACAGGAGATTTGGGTGGGGCACAGAGCTTTATTGAGCTATAATTCACATATAACTTGTCCATTTAAAGTGTACGGCTCAATGTTTTTACTGCATTCACAGCTGGGCAACCAACCATCAGCATAATCAACTTTAGAACATTTCCATCACCTCAAAGAGGTGATGTACCCCAGCAGTTACTCAGTCACATCAGGTAGAGGTGAAAAAATATACAGAGAAAAAGATGGAGTCTGGCTGTGTCACCCCGGCTGGACTACAGTGGATCACTGCAGCCTCAAACTCCCGGGCTCAAGCAATCCTCCCATCTCATCCTCCCAAATTGCTGGGATTATAGGCATGAGCCACCACACCCCGCTGAAAACATTTTTAAGTTTTAAGAAAAGAGATGAAAGAGATGGGTTGGACGGGGCTGTGTGAGGAAAGCAGAGGAGACTTCGGCTGTGCCATGGCCTTGCTATGTGGCCACAGGTCCCTTCCCTTCTCTTCTCTGGTTCTTGGTTTTCTCCTCCTAATACAAATAGGGATGTATGTATGTATTATGTATTTATTCATTTTGAGACTGAGCCTTGTTCTGTCACCCAGGCTGGAGTGTGATGGCATGATCTTGGCTCACTGCAACCTCCGCCTCCCAGGTTCTCCTGCCTCAGCCTCCCCAGCAGCTGGGATTACAGGCACGCACCACCACAACCAGCTAATTTTTGTATTTTTAGTAGAGACAGGGTTCCGCCATGTTGGCCAGGATGGTCTCCAACACGTGACCTCAGGTGATCCATCCACCTCGGCCTCCCAAAGTGATGGGGTTACAGACGTGAGTCATCGCGCCCGGCCAAATATGTATTTACTGAGCACCTGCTGTGTGCCAGGCTCCAGGCCAGGCATGTCACAGATCATCTGAAACCAAGAGCAGAGATGTGACTTATTCAGGTCCCTATGCTGGTTGTTGGCAGAGACGGGCCTGGAATGGGGGATGGGGGTAGGCAGAGGTTCTGACTGCCAGCTCAAGGCCACTGCACCAGCTTCTTCCACGTTTTACTTCCGGAGCTGCCCCAGTGACAGGTGGGGACAGGTGGGGACAGATGGGGACAGGTGGGGGTGGGCGGGAGGGGCATCTCTTTTCTCCCAGGCTGAGCAGGGGCCTGCCGCAGGTCGGCACTAAATAGTTGTTTCGCCCTCCGGTGGCCACAAGCAGCAGTGCAGGTGTCTGGCCTTGGGGGTCCATGAGGCAGAGTCCCTTCCCACTGTCCCCAGCACCACCACCCTCAAACACACACGCAAGGCATCTGTCCGGGTATGGTATGACTAGGTCTGTTGGAGCATTCCAAAGTGCTTACTTTGTCAGGTGTAACCTGGGTGCTGGGGGCAGGCGGGTGGACAAGTTCCTGACATTTGTGGAGATCAGGGAACTCCAGAGCCAATTTAAGTGGAGGTCAGGGAAAGCATCCTAGAAACCTGAAGGATAAGTGGAAATGAACCAGAAAAGACCTGGGGGCAGGTCTGCCTATTCCCAAGCAGAGGGAATGGTGCACGCAGAGGCCTGGGGATTTCACTCTGGCTAGAAGGTAAGGGGAAGAGGCACAGTGAGGGAGGAGCCACAGCTGGGGTAGATTGGGTGAGCCGTGAGAGGAAGGGTGGACTTTCTCCTGGAGGCACTAGGGATCCACAGAGGGATTTTGAGCAGAGGAGAGACAAAATCAGACAGAAATGTTATTATTATTATTTTAATGTAAGCTCAATAGACGGAAATTTTAGGAAGATCAGCCTGACTGCTGTGTGGGAGAGGGCTTGGAGCAGGCCAGAGAGGAGGCTGTGCCAGTGCTGGTTCTGGGCCCATCCTGGATACTCGAGGCCCAAAGTTTGTAGGGGCATGAGAGAGGGGAAGGGATCCCACTTTGTCTACAGAGCTCAAGACAGGCCCCCTCAGAGAGTAATTACAGTGACCCCAACACTCACAAATCTCTCTCACAGCCATGCTTTATGTCCCTGAGAGAAAGAGGTGATTCTCAACATTCTGTAGAAGAAGAAACAGAGTGGAGAGAGCTGCCTGGGTCACATAAAAGCTGGTTGATGGCCAAGCCTCGATTCTGGGGGGGATCAGGGTGACCCAAAAGTGAAAACATCCCAGTGGCTGGTTCTTCCTTCCAAAATTCCTGGCCCTGGGCTATGGGGGGGTTGGCTGAGGGGCCAGGAGTGAGGACCCGATGTCCTCAGGCCACCCTCGAGGCTCCCTTGGGTCCTGGCAGACCTCAGGCTCCCCACCCCCTGTACCCAATGAGCCCGAGGTCCGCAGTGGCTATCGCCTACCCACAGCCTGCAGGCTTTGTCCTTGGAAACAAGCAGCCTGTCAAAGCTGCCCGCTGTAAAGTGGATGGATGGCTCTTGGCTGCCAGCTGGACAATGCCCAGGCTCTGTGGAGGGGAGATTAGGCCAGCCGTGGCCCAAACCAGCCCCAACCACCCCGGGGCCTCAAATCAGGGTCCATGGATGCCCTGCCCCTCCATGGTACTTGACCATCTTCAGGAGTGACTCCTGGAAACTGTGATCCCCTGGAAGGGAGAGAGTTGGGCTGTGGGCGCCAGGGCAGGGGCATCGCCAAAGATAGGAAGGTCATTGCTTAAGATACAGAGAGAGATTTGGGGTAGAACAGGAAGGGCACGGTGAGGAGGGCCAGAAGGTACACAAGGAGACTGGTAGCGTTGGCATTCGGAGGCTGACCTGCAGCCCACCCCTTCCTTGCTTCGTGACCTTGGGCCAGTCCTTTCTCCTCACTGGGCTCAGTTTGCACATGCGTAAAATGGGCTCCTAAGAATCCCTGCCTTGAGTGAGATGGTGCAAGTGTGGGAAGGCCCAGCCAGGGCCAAGCAGAGCGAGACTTCATCTTGGGCCTCTCCTTCCTGCACTTCTCACTGGCTCTGGAAACTGGGACTGGTTGGGAAGTGGGCAGGTCGCAGACAGGAGAGAACCAAGTCCTGCCCACGTTTTGCTGGACCAAGAACCCAGGAAATGCTCCGAGCTCTGACCCAGGCACAGGCCTCTTGTCTCCCAATTTTTAATTTGAAAATTATCAAACCCAGAGAAAAGCTGAAAGAATAGCACATGGAACACCAATAGATCTTCCTTTGATATATATTGATTCCCCCCCCCTTCTTAAAATAAACCATCATAAGACCAAGACCCTGTCTCTCTCTCTATATATATAATAAAAATAAAATAAAAATTGTTGCCAGCAGGCTTTTTTTAGGGGGGAGGACAGAGTCTCGCTCTGTCACCCAGGCTGGAATGCAGTGGGATGGTCATGGCTCACTGCATTCTCAACTTTCCAGGCTCAAGCGATCCTCACACTGCAGCCTCCCAAGTAGCTGGGACTCCAGGTGTGCACCACCACACCCAGCTAATTTTTAAATTTTTGTACAGACAGAGCAGGGTCTCCCAGTGTTGCCCAGGTTGGTCTCAAACTCCTGGCCTCAAACTATCCTCCCATCTCAGCCTCCCAAAGTGCTATGACTACAGGCATGAGCCATTGCACCCGGCCTGGCAGGCTACCTTTTAAGTGAGTTTTGACAAGAATGCTAAGTGGACTGTGTGCCAGGCACCATGTATTAGCTACGGGCTTGGTACATGTTAAGTCAAAGTCACTTAAATCTCACAGCAACTCCATGAGTTGTGCACTATTTATCATCCACACATTACAGATGAGGAAACTGGCTTGGAGAAATTAGGTGTCATGCCTTAGGTCAGAGTCAACATGAACTTGGATGAACTTGGATGGATCTATCTGCCCCCAAAGCCTGAGCCCTGGGGTCATTCAGTCTAACCTCCCTCCTAACCAGGCATCCCTGCTACTGAGACCAGGAAGGTATGCCCACAGTCCCTACTCCACACTTGCATGGAGGATCTTTGCCTCTGCATCTCCCCAACCCCTCAGCCTCCCTCTGCAGCCCTGGCCCTGGCTCTGCCCCTATTCCCTTCTCCCAGACAGGCCCTCTCTGCCATCCCTGCAGTACCTTTAGAATGGCCTGGATGAAGATCCAGAAAGCCAGGTTCAAGGCCCGGCTCTGCCTCTGGCCACTGGCCTAACCCGGGGTGAGAGCCTTCAGTTCTCCTCTGGAAAATGGGTACGCCTGCTCCCAGCCCTTCCTCGCAGCAGGTGGAAGGTACAGGAGAAGCGTCCTGTAGGGACGGCTCAGGGCGGTACTGCCGGCTCAGGGCAGGTAGTAGGCCAGGCACTGAGCGCTCCCTCCTCCACGACCATCCCGGCCTCCGAGGGGCCTGGGAAGCCCCAAGACCCTTCAGCTTCCGCTAGTTTGCTTTGGATCCAAGTCTCACAGGTGGCCCCTTCTAATCGGATGACTTTAACCAATGTGTTTGGGGGAGGTAGTGACAACAGGCCCGGGGCGAGGGACTGAAGGTCTCCTCCCACCCACCTGGAGGCAGGTCTCTGTCTGGCTGGGCCGGGTGGGGGGCCCAAGAGGGCGGGGTGGGGAGCGGAAGGGGGCGTGGCCGAGGGGCGAGGTCTCCCGGGCCGAGGGGCGGGATCTCCTGGTATCTGCCAGAGCCCGCCGCTGCCTCCCCGACTTCAGTCCCCGCAGATGCCTCGCAGACGGTGAACAGCCACAGGCGCCAGGCCAGGCATAGCGGGTGAGGAACTGGAGCTGGGAACAGGGGAGGGACCAGCGGATGAAGGGGTGGCCCCTGACTCAGGCCCATTGGCGCCTCGCGGAGGAGGGACACGCAGTGGTGGGCAAACTTCGCATCTCCCTCTCGGGCCTCAACGAGTGTTTGGAGAGCAAGAAAAGTGGGCGCCAGGGGGCTTGAGGGCGCGAATCCAGGCAGACGTGAACGAGGGAGTGCTTTTCAGAATCTAAAACGCGGGAGCCTCCCAGTCCTCCGGTGAGGGGCGTGTTGGATTTTCGTGCTGTCTGGAAAAGGGAAAAGGGGTGAATGATCACTGGTGATGGCTCAGATGCCGTCACCAGGTGGCAGGAGGCCGGGTGTCAGGACACCGTGTTTTCTCAGGCACATTTGTGTAAAGCCAGGGCTGGGGCAGAGACCCAGGAGGCTCTTCCCTGCCTGCAGAGCCCCCCAGGTTGACGGGAGTGACCCCAGATCACCCAGGGTTAGGGTATCCCCGCTGAGCACAGCGTCTGGCTGTGGCACACCCACCAGCCGGAACCACAAGCTGAACCTGGAGGTGGTACTACTGAGAGACTGGGAGGCAGTCCAGGCAGGAGGGATGGCATGGTCACAGGTCCGGAGAAGGGAAACTCAGAAATGGACGCACCTTGGGGAGCAGGGGAAAGGTGGCTGCACGGAGCAGCGGTGGACAGGTGAGGCCAGGGAACTCGGCAGAGGCCTGATGAAGCAGAACCTTGGCGGAGAACCCCAAGGAACACAAAGCCCACCTGGACCTGAGCTTCCCCCACCCGCTGCAGGAACCCTGAGCTCTGTTTCGCCCCTCTCTGGCCAGCGACTGCTGCTGCCTCCCCCTCTCCCAGCTCTCCAGGGCGACAGTGTTTCCCTGCTTCGGTCCTGAAGGGGCTCCTGGAGACCATCTTTTGTGCAAGTAAATGTCGTCCCTACTAGGTGGGCCACCCCATCCTGGGCTTCCAGCCCACTGGTTGGTTCCCAGCTCAGTGGGGTCTGGGAGCCAAACAAAGGGCAAACGGACCCTGCAGAAGTCCAAGGGCGAAGCAAGGCAGGATGCCCAGCTGCTTCCCTATGACTTTTTTTTCCTCAGTCCACGTTGGCCTGCCTGTGACCCCTGCTGTCTGTCACCTGCTCCGTTGGATCCAGGATGGCACCGTGGTGCTACTGTTTCCTCTGCCTCCTGGTACCTTCACTTCTGGGAGGGCAGTGCCTGGGAGGAGGTCAAGGGGACTCACAGCTTCAAGGGTTCCAAGTGGCCATCCTTACCTCATAAGGTCACTGCAAAGGTTATCCAAGATAAGTCCTGGCACAGACGGAATAAAAGCACTCACCAAGGGCGACCCCTCTTACTCATCAGCCTGTTTACTCCTCACACAGGCAAAAGGCTCAGGGCAGCAAAGGGCCCTCCCGAGATCACACTCTGAGTGGTGGGATTTGAATCCAGGTCTGACTGCAGAGTCTGCAGCTTCCACTGAATGCCCCCTCCCACCCACCCCCAGAGTAGGCATTCAACAACTGCAAGTGTGCGGGGAGGGTTGTCCCAGCCCCCACCTGTCTTCTTCTCTCCCAGATCAGGAGTCTCTCTGGGACCCCCTCCAACTCCCCAGGTGAATCAAGGAACCCTTGGGCCCCAGGTTGGTATGAGGGATCCCCCCAGGGAGGGTCCCAGTCCCCCAGCCAAGCAAGTCTGTGATCCAAGGGGTGCACTGGCCTAGAATGCAAAGGAGGGGAAGAGGAACATTTAGTTCCACCCCCACCATACCAGGCCCTGCGAGGAACGCTTCACTGGTTTCCGTCTCATTCCTGCCATTGTGCAGATGACGAAAAGAGCTCTGCAAGAGGACAGGACTCAGCAGGCCATAGACATGGCCGGGTTCAGCCCCATCCAGCCCGAATGACTCCAAGCCCAGTGTCCTTAGCTCCGCCCAGCCCTGGAAGAGTCAGATGCCCACAAAATGCACCCCCCACCGTCTCTCTTATCGTTTTTAGCCCCCGTGGCCCCCGGCGAGGTGGTGAAGACTGCAGGTGGGGTGTGCAAGTTCTCTGGACAGCGACTGAGCTGGTGGCAGGCCCAAGAGTCCTGCGAGCAGCAGTTCGGCCACTTGGCACTGCAGCCCCCTGATGGGGTTCTTGCTTCACGGCTGCGCGATCCGGTCTGGGTGGGCCAAAGAGAGGCCCCTCTGCGGAGACCCCCACAGAGGCGTGAGTGTGGGCCCCTGGGAAATGGGAGCAAGGGGCAGAGGCTCTGGTGACCTTCAGATATAGGAGCCCACAGTGACAATATTTGCAGAATGAGCCGGGAGTGAGACCCCATTGCATCTCCAGGTTCCCTTGCCCTGGACTGGACGTCGGGGCTTGACTCTTGGGCAGGGGAACTCTAGCCCCCATTTCCTCCTTCCCGAGGTGGGGAGGCACCCCAAAGTCTGGAAGGACCCCACCGCTGAGCCAAAGGGCAGGGGCAAGACCATGTGCACAGGTGAGGAAACTGAGGTCGCAGCCCACGTGTCCCTGCAGGTGCGCGCACCACCGCCGTGCTGGTGTTCGGCGAGAGGACGGCTGACCGGGCGGCGCGGCTGCGGAGCCCTCTGCCTGAGCTGGCAGCGCTGACCGCGTGTACTCACGTGCAGTGGGACTGTGCCTCGCCCGACCCCGCAATGCTCTTCTCCGTTGCCGCGCCCGCGCTGCCCAACGCGCTGCAGCTGCGCGCCTTTGCCGAGCCGGGGGGCGTCGTGCGCGCTGCGCTGGTGGTGCGTGGGCACCACGCGCCCTTCCTCGCAGCCTTCCGCGCCGACGGCCTCTGGCACCATGTGTGCGCCACGTGGGAGCAGCGGGGCGGGCGCTGGGCGCTGTTCTCCGATGGGAGGCGGCGCGCTGGGGCGCGGGGGCTGGGCGCCGGCCACCCGGTGCCGTCCGGCGGCATCCTGGTGCTGGGCCAGGATCAGGACTCTCTGGGCGGTGGCTTCTCGGTGCGTGACGCCTTCAGCGGCAACCTCACCGACTTCCACCTGTGGGCGCGGGCGCTGAGCCCCGCTCAGCTGCACCGGGCACGGGCCTGCGCGCCGCCCTCAGAGGGCCTGCTCTTCCGCTGGGACCCGGGCGCCCTGGACGTCGCACCCTCGCTGCTGCCCACTGTGTGGGTGCGCCTTCTCTGTCCGGGTACGACCCGCCCCGCCCCGGCCCCACCACATGGCCCCGAATCTTTCCCTTCCGACTCTGGAACTCGACCCACCCCTTGCCAACCAAGCCACGCCTAGCTCTGGCCACGCCCTCTCCAGGCCGCAGTGCCTGCAAGCTCCAGCATAAACCTGGTCCCAGCGGCCTGGGGGTCTGCGCTCGTCCCCCGGCCCCCTTACCCCCACCCCGAGCTGGCAACAGTGTCCCTCTCTCAGGTTTCACGTTGCCACCTAACCCCGGGGCCGTGCGTCCTGGCTCGCCAGGGTGCGCAGGACCCCTAGGGAGCCCTGACAGCTCCCCTGCCCCTGCCAGTGCCCTCCGAGGAGTGCCCTACGTGGAACCCGGGACCTCGCAGTGAGGGCTCTGAGCTCTGCCTGCAGCCGCAGCCCTTCCTCTGCTGCTACCGGACAGGTGCGCCCTGGCTGTACCCCTGGGCTCTGCTGAAGGGAAAGCCGGTGTGGACCGGAGTAGACTGAGAGGGGGTGAGCTGCTGGCAAAGTCTGGGAATTCAAAATAAACTCAGAGCTTCAAGGTCTCCATGGAGTCTAGGCCACAGAGCAGTGGGTCCAGACGGACCTAAGGGTGAATCCAAATTGTGTGACCTTGGGCAAGCTCTTTTGCCATTCTGTGCCTCAGTTTCCCCATCTAGAACACTGTGTGTAAGACTCTGGACACACAGCCATCAAGGTGCTCTTCCTTCCCTGGGCAGCACGTGGTGGGTGGAGGTCACTGAACAGGCTGGCATCTCTGGGCAGGGGTATTGCCTGGGGCCCAGCCTGGCATCCACTCCTTTGCAGAGACCTATCATCGGCTGCAGGATGCTCAGTTGTGGCCTGGCCAGGATGTTATCAGCCGAGTCAATGCCTTGGCCAACGACATTGTGGTGAGCTCCCTCTCAGGGGCTGGAGAGCCTGGGGGCTCCATGGGTCACCTCGCTGCACCTCAGTTTCCTCCCTTGTAAAGGGGACACCCACCTGGTGTGTCTGCAGGAATTAAGGCCATTCAGGCTCCCTATTCTGTAGCCCCTGAGAGTTGGGGGCTTGTGACAAGTTTAATGGGTGCCCACCAAGAAGACCCTGGCAAAGCCCAAGTGTGGCCCTTGGGGGGATCCCCTCATAACAACCAGACCCGGAGTCAGTGGCTCCTCTGTCCACAGCTCCTCCCGGACCCCCTCTCCGAAGTCCATGGGGCCCTGTCCCCAGCGGAGGCCTCCAGCTTCCTGGGCCTTCTGGAGCATGTCCTGGCGATGGAGATGGCTCCCCTGGGGCCAGCCGCACTGCTGGCTATTGTCCGCTTCCTGAAGAGGGTGGTGGCCCTCGGGGCTGGGGACCCAGAGCTGTTGTTGACAGGCCCCTGGGAGCAGCTGAGCCAAGGCGTTGTATCTGTGGCCAGCCTGGTCCTGGAGGAGCAGGTGGCTGACACATGGCTCTCCCTCCGTGAGGTGAGGCTGGCAGGGCTGGGTGGGGCAGGGGCCTGGGCTATGGTTCCAGCCTAGCCACCAGCTGGTTGTGTAGCTGTGGGGGAGTCAGCACCTAGCTATGGGCTCCATCTCTGCGTCTATCCTGAAAAGCTTCTCTTTTGTCTATTTGATAAGTTGAACTTCCACAAACAATTACACTTGAGGCTGGGCATGGTGGCTCACACCTATAATCCCAGCACTTTGGGAGGTTGAGGCGGGTGGATCACTTGAGGTCAGGAGTTCGAGACTAGCCTGGCCAACATAATGAAACCCTGTCTCTACTAAAAATACAAAATTAGCCAGGCCTGGTAGCGGGCACCTGTAATCCCAGCTACTCGAGAGGCTGATGCAGGAGAATCACTTAAACCCGGGGGCGGAGGTTGCAGTGAGCTGAGATCACACCACTGCACTCCAGCCTGGGTGACAGAGTGAGAATCTGTCTCAAAAAAAAAAAATTGCACTTTAACAATAGCTTCCGTAGTTAAATGAAGTGATTAAGAACCACCAGTCAGTAAGAGCCTCCCCCATCTCCAAGAACCTGCTGACCACCTTAAGTGGGGGATCTATGCCAAGTGGACAGTCCACCTTGTCTGCCTCAACAGCCCAGACACTCTGGACAACATGAGAGGTGCTATCCAGATGGAGAGGCTGTTGGAAACCTTGTCCTGGTGGAAGTGGCTGTCGGCCTGGGAGTGATCAGCCCAGAGCAGGGAGGGAACGAGAATCATGAACAGTGCCTGCAAATTATCTGGGGTTGAAGGAGCAAACCTGGTCCCCCTGTGGGCCTCAGAGGACAGAACTGGGACTAGGACATGGGGGTAGGGGAAGATGGCATAACACAGGAGACTGGTTCTATGGAATGATTCACCATGGGTAGTGAGCTCCCCGTCCTGGGAAGTGTGCAAGCCCATAGCTGATTAGGGATCTGAGGCACTGCAGTAGACTGAGGAAAGCCAGACTGAAGCTCAGTTTTCTTCCCTGGGGAATGGGGATGATCACGCCAGCCTTGCTAAGGCAATGGAGAGGCGTTAGGGATGAACAGTGTGACTTGCCCAGCACAGAGTAGGTGCCCCATGAATGCAGGTTCCTCTCCTCCCTCCCCTGCTCTCACCACCCCCACCCATGGCTTTCCTTTTGGAATCTCAGTGTTGAGCACCCATTACAGGTCTAGCACTGAGCCACAGCAAAGGGGTAGGCATGGCCCAGCCTTCGGAGTGTGCCCTGGTTGGCAAACAGGAGGACGCGGTGGCTTGGGAGATAGAATTGGATAGGTCGAAGGAGGCTGGGGCAGGCAGGGCTTCAAATGTCAACCTGAGGACCCAGGACTTGATCCTGGAGTCCTTAAAGAGCCACGGAGGGTCTGGAAAGGGCAGGACCACCTCCCAGATCATGGAGCATTCATCCCAGCGCTCACGGCAGGAGGCAGTGGGGTGCAGAGTGTGACAGAGAGCTGAGATGCAGCGTCCTCCCAGGTGGTTGGTGGGCCTATGGCCCTGGTGGCAAGTGTGCAGCGCCTGACACCCCTGCTGAGCACCACAATGACCTCGGAGTGGCCCCGAATGCACATCCAGCACCGCCATGCTGGTGAGCCTGCACCCACCTGCCCACACAGCTGGACTCAGACCTCCCTCCTCAGTCCTGGTGACTGGGAGCTGTCTGCACTTCCACAGACACTCCATTCTATTTCCTGCCTTTGCCCATGCTGTGCCCTGCATCCAGAATGCCCTGTCTCCCTCGATTTCCTAGCAAACATCTATACATCCTTCAGAACTCTGTGTGGGCCTCACTCCCTCTAGGAAGCCTTCCTGTTTTAGCTCTCTCCTCCTCTGAGAGACAGTTCCTCCCGCCTCTGTTACCCCAGAACCTTGAACATGTCTTTCATTGCATTTCTGGTAATTACATAATGGAATTATCTCCCTCTATGGGACACTCCTTGAGTGGTAAGGCTGTTTCTGAGCCGTCTCAGCACCTTGGGGCCAAGCCCAAGTACACACTCCGTGAATGTTTGTAGCCTGAATGGGGGTGCACCTGTGGTGAAGCTTCAGGTACAAACACGTGTCCTTCGGGTACCCACCAGTTTCTGGTGACTTATCAATATTCAGGTCCTGCCTCGCGGTGACCCCCCCCTCTTCTCAGTGACCTCTTCCCCTGGAATTGGAAAAGTCAGATTTGCCTTGGGCAAGTTGCTGAACCTCTCTGAGCAGGAATGGTGGCCTCCTAGGCCTATGGCAGGAAGGAGGGATACAGACCCTGCTAGCTGGGCCTGTTCAACAGAAAGACCTCACTCCGAGGTCCAGCCACCCAGCCCCGTTTACCCCCAGGCCTGGAGGTGCGGAGCTTACGCTTGAGGGAGGCCAGCACGAGGGGCTGCTTATTCACAATGCCTGGTGGGCGTCCAGAGGGGCCCGGCCATATCCACATTCCTGCGAGTGAAGTGAGGCGACTCCTCGGGAAAGGTGGGTGAGGATGAGGGGGTGTCCAGAGCCCTGTTGGGTTCTGGGTCAAACCTCAGCTCTAACCGTTACTAGCTGTGCTACTCATCTTTCAGATCCTCAGTTTGCTCGTCTGTAAAATGGGCACATTACTACTTGCCTTGTGGCTTATGAGGTTAAAAGCACCCACCACATAGTGGTGTTCACTTACTCTCCTCCACCGAACCACACACATCTTCCCTCGGGAGTGGGTGGTGGAGGAAGATCCCCTATGCTTGATGCCATGCAGGGGTGGGGGATTAGGGCAAGGGGCAAAGGGCCTTGGAGTTGTGAGGTTAAGCACATGGACTGTGGCTGCTTGGAATTTTGGCTCTTCCACTTCTTAGCTGTGTGATCTTAGGGAAGTCATTTTACCTCTCTGAGCCTCAGTTTCCCTATCTCTAGAGTGGGGAGAGCATCACCCTCGGGGCCAACTGGTGGTGCTTGCCCAGCCACCAGGTGGTGCCTTGGTGCCCCTTCCTCTCAGCCAGGCCTCTCTGGAGTCACTGTGATCCACAGCTGGTTCACCTCCAGAGTCTTCCAGCACACCCTAGAGGGACCGGACCTAGAGCCCCAGGCCCCTGCCAGCTCAGAGGAGGCAAACAGGGTGCAGAGGTGAGTAGGCGCCACCTGGAGGGCTGTGAGGGCCTGTGTCCCCTCCCCAGGGAAGGCCAAAGCCCCCGTTCTGGTGGGCGCATGTGTCCTTAGCAGCCCAGGGCCCACCCTTTCCCACCCCTGCCCAACACACACACACTTCTGCACCTGCCAGAGGTGAACACAGCTCAACTCCTGTCTGGGGTTCTGGCTTCTGTGTTGGGACTTACCCAAGTTACCAGCAAGTCCCTAAGGCAAGACTGAACCAGGTGCCACAATTCCTGATATCTCTTCGGACACAGAGGCTGCCACCTCCACCGTAGGGGCCTGGGTGACATGCCGCAGCCAGGCACCATCCCTCCTCCACAGCCACCCTTGAAAGCTCCCATTCTTCCCACAGGTTCCTAAGCATCCAGGTGGGGTCAGCCATCATCTCCTCTGAAGTGTGGGATGTCACTGGAGAGGTCAACATGGCCGTGACCTTTCATCTCCAGCACCAGGCCCAGGTACTGGGTGGCACTTCTGGGAAGCAGCCATCCTGGTGCACGTGTCCTGGTTCAGTTCCCCCAACCCCCAGTATTTATTCATTGGACAACCAAAGCCTAATAATGCACACAAAATATACCTGCAAGCCACCTCCATTGTCCTCAAGGGAATGGGAAGGGAATGCAGTCAAGGGATTGACTGCAGGGTCACCTTATGGCAGGTGCCACAGATACGCAGCCTTCATTTAATCCTCCAACCGCGCACTTCATCCAAAGCTTGGGAGGGCTGACGTGATTGGCCCCAGCTTGTAAGTGGCAGAGCTGGGATTTCATTCTACGTCTGCATAACTTGAAAACCTGTTAGTTCCCATGGAGTCATTCACTGCAGCATGTGCAGTGAATTCATTCATTCACTCACTGCAGTGTGTGTACAGGGGCCTTCACATATGAATGTGCTTCATACAAATAAAAATAACCTAAATGTCCATCAGTAGGGGACTACTTTAAAAGTTTTGTAGGTCTGGGCACGGTGGCTTACGCCTGTAATCCCAGCACTTTGGGAGGCCAAGGCGGGCGGATCACTTGAGGTAAGGAGTTCGAAACCAGCCTGGTCAACATGGTGAAACCCCATCTCTACTAAAAATACATACAAGTTAGCCAGGCATGGTGGTACACACCTGTAGTCCCAGCTACTAGGGAGGCTGAGGCAAGAGAACCACTTGAACCCAGGAGGCGGAGGTTGTAGTGAGCCGAAATCACACCACTGCCCTCCAGCCTGGGTGACAGAACAAGACTCTGTCTCAAAAAAAAAAAAAAAGTTTTGTAGATATATACGGTCAGCCCTCCATATGGGAGGGTTTTGCCACCAAGGATTCAAGCAACCATGGGTGGAAAATATTCAGAAAAAATAGCATCTGTACTGAACATCTATAGACTTTTATTTTGGGGGTCATAAACAAGACAGTATAACAGCTATTTATATATTTATATTTTATTTCCTAAGCAAGACAGTATAACAGCTATTTATATAGCATTTAAGTTGTATTAGGTATTACAAGTAATCTAGAGATGACTTAAAGTATACAGGAGCATGTGTGTAGGTTATATGCAAATACCATGCCATTTCATATAAAAAAACTTGAGCCTCGGCAGGTTTTGGCATCCTTGGGGGTCCTGGAACCAATCTCCTGCAGGTAATAGGGACCAAGTGTGCAATGGAATAGTCAACTGAAAGTTATATAGGGATTGAGGTATTTCTCTATAAACTGACGTGGAAAGATCTCCAAGATATGTTAACTTTCATTTCACGCTTAGTACACAAATTTCTTCTCCCTTCTGAAACACTAGAATGTTTCAGAAAAAGCAAGTCTTCTTTGCTCACAACCAGTAATCTTGGACACACACACACACACACACACACACACACATACACACACCACAGCTTATCACTCTCTTGTATATATCGTCAGAATGGGGCTGCGGGTGGATTGTTCATGATGTGGAAAAGCGTCCACGCTCTGATTTTTTTTTTTTTTTTGAGACGGAGTCTCACTCTGTCACCCAGGCTGGAGTGCAAGTGGCACAGTCTCAGCTCACTGCAACCTCCACCCCCCGGGTTCAAGCCATTCTCCTGCCTCAGCCTCCGGAGTAGCTGGGACTACAGGCATGCGCTACCATGTCCAGCTAATTTTGTATATATATGTGTGTGTGTGTGTATATATATATATATGTGTGTGTATATATATATGTGTGTATATATATGTGTGTATATATATATGTGTGTGTGTATATATATGTGTGTATATATATATATATATATATATATATTTTTTTTTTTTTGTAGAGATGGGGTTTCTCCATGTTGATCAGGCTGGTCTCAAACTCCCTACCTCAGGTGATCTGCCTGCCTCGGCCTCCCAAATTGCTGGGATTACAGGTGTGAGCCACCACACCCGGCCCTGTGTCTGTCTTTTCTAGCATTTCATGTAAATGGAATCATCTAGTATGTGTTGAGGCCTGGCTTTTGCTCAGGTCCCATTGTTGAGAATCATTCATGTTGTTGCACATTTCAATTGCTCATTCCTTTTTCACTGCTGAGTAGTACTGAGGTATATGGATGTACCATGATTTGCTTTTCCATTTACCTGCTGACAGAGGTTTTCAGTTTGGGCTATTATGAATAAGTCTGCTATGAACACTCATATACAAGTCTTTTTGTGGATAAATGATTTCTCTTTACTAGGTAGATTCCTGAAAGTAGACTTGCTGAGTTGTAGGATAAGCATATTTTAACTTCCTAAGAGACTGTCAAACTGTTCCCCAAAGTGGTTGAACCATTTTTACATTCCCACTAGCAGCATTGGAGAGTTCCAGTTGCTCCACACCTCTGCCAACATCCTTGTCAGTGTTTTTAATGTCATTCATTGTAATAGTCATGTATTGATATCTCATTGTGGATTTAAGCTGCAATTCCTTGAAAACCAATGACTCTGGGCATCTCTTTATACACTTATTAAGCAGTCATATATCTTCCTTTCTTAAATGCATCTTCAAATCTTTTCCCCAATTTTTAAATTATTTGTTTTATTATTGAGTTGTAAGAATCCTTTATATATTTTGGATACAAGTTCTTTGTTAGAGATATGTCTTGTGAATAATTTCTGCTAGTCTGTGGCTTGCTTTTTGTTTTCTTAACAGTATCTTTGGAAGATAAGTTTTTAATTGTGATGAAGTCCAATTTATCAATTTTTGTCTTGCATAGCTCATGCTTTTTGTATACTATCTAAGAAAGCTTTGCCAATCCCAAGGTCACAAAGATATTCTCAAAGAAGTTTATCACTTTAACTTTTACATGTAAGTGTATAATTTATTTCAACTTAAGTTCTATATATTATGAAGGTAAAAAGGTTGAAGTTCATTTTTTTTCCATATAGACAACCAGTTCCAATACTATTTGTTGAAAAGATTATTCTTTGCTCCCATTGAATTTTCTTGTCACCTTTGTTGAAATCAATTGTCTGCATATGTGTAGATCTATTTCTGGGCTATGTGTTCTGTTCTAGTGATTTATATGCCTATCCCTATGTTAATTTCTTACTGTCCTGATTAATGTGCCTGTATAGTAAGACTTGAAATCAGGTAGTGTATCTTTCAACTTTTTTTTTTTTAATTTGTTTTTTGTTTTTTGTTTTTTTGAGATGGAGTCTCACTCTGTCACCCAGGCTAGAGTACAGTGGTACGATCTCGGCTCACTGCAACTTCTACCTCCCGGGTTCAAGTGATTTTCCTGCCCCAGCCTACAGTAGCTGAGATTATAGGCACATGCCATTACGCCTCATCAATTTTTTGTATTTTTAGTAGAGACGGGGTTTCACCATGTTGGCCAGGCTGGTCTCGAACTTCTGACCTCAAGTAAGCCATCTGCCTCAGCCTCCCAAAGTGCTGGGATTACAGGTGTGAGCCACGGTGCCTGGCCTAACTTTGTTCTTTTTCTTTTCTTTTTTTGAGACAGGGTCTCATTTTGTTGCCCAGGCTGGAGTACAGTGGTACGAACACGGCTCACTGTAGGTTCGACCTCCCTGGCTCAAGCGATCCTCCTCCCACCTCAGCCCCAGCCCCTCAAGTAGCTGGGATTACAGGCGATCTACCATGCCTGGCTAATTTTTTTTTCTCTTTTTGTAGAGACAGGATTTTTCCATGTTGCCCAGGCTGGTCTCAAACTCCTGGACTCAAGCAATACACCTGCCTTAGCCTCCCAAAGTGCTGGGATTACAGGCACGAGCTACCACACCCAGCCTTGTTCTTTTTCAAAATTACTTTGGCTATTCTAGATTCTTTGCATTTCCATATATATTTTAGAATCAGCTCATAAATGTCTATAGAAAACCTACTAGTATTTTCATTAACATCGCATTGACTGTATATATCAATTTGGGAGAACTGGCATCTTTCAATTCATTATCAAATATAGCTTTCCATTTATTTAGGGTTTTTACATTTTTTTCTCAGTGATATATACCTTTCAGTGCACAGATCTTAGAGATATTTTGTTAAATATATGCCAAAGTATTACAAAGTTTTGGATATTACCAGAAATGATATTGTTTTCTTAATTTTAAACTGTTCATTGCTAGTATATAGTAATATAATTGATTTATACAATGATATTATATTCTGCAACCTTGCCAAACTCACTTAGTACTTGCAGTAGCTCTTTTCTGGAATCTCTAGGATTTTCTACACACTTGCTCATGTTGTCTGCAAATAAAGGCAGTTTTTGTTTCTCCTTTCCAATCCATGTCTTTCTTTCTTCCTTTCTTCCTTCCTCCCCTCTCTCTTTCTTCCTCCCTTCCTTTCTTCCTTCCTTCCTTCCTGCCTTTCTCTCTCTTTCTCTCTCTCTCCTTCCTTCCTTCCTTCTTCCTTCCTTCCTTTCTTTCCTCCCTTTTCTTCCTTTCTTTTTCTTCCCTTGTTGCACCAGCTAGGATCTCTGGATCAATGTTGAATTGGAGTGGTGAGGTCAGGCATCCTTGTCTCATTCTTTATCTTAGAAGGAAGGCATCCAGACTTTCACCATTAAATGTGATGTTTGGGCTTTTTGTAGATGTCCATCAAATCAAGTTCCCTTCTCTTCCTGGTTTGCTGAGAACTTTTATCATGAATGGCTTTTGAATTTTGTCAAATGTTTCTTGCATGTTGATATGATCATATGGGTTTCTCATTTATTTCCTTAATCTAGTAAATTGCACTGACTGATTTTCAAGTGTTAAACCAACCTTGGATTCCTGAGATCAGTGTAATTTGGTTATGGTGTATTATCTTTTATATATATTGCTGGATTCAATTAGCTAGCATTTTGTTGAGGATTTTTATGTTTATGTTCATGAATAATGTGTTCTGTAGTTTCTTGTACTCTCTTCCTCTGGTTTGGGTGTCAGATTAATGCTGGCCTTATAAAATGAGTTGGGAAGAGAAGAGTTCTGTCCTCCTCTGTGAATGTTTGATCGGCTTCTCCAGTGAATTCCTCTGGACCTCGTGCATTCTTTGTGGAAACGTTTTTAATTGTGTGTTCTGTTTCTTTGATTGATACAGGTTATTTTGGTGTTTTATTTCTTCTTGAGATGGTTTGGTAATTTGCGCCTTTCAAAGAATGTGTCCATTTCATCCAGGTTGTCAAATTTCTAGCACAGATTTGCTTATAATATTTCCTTTTCACATCTGTAGACTCTACAGTGATGTTTTCTTTTTCATTCTTGGCCAGTCTGGCTAGAACTTTACAATTTTGCTTATATTTTTATTTTTATTATTTATTTATTTTTGAGACAGTCTCTCCCTCTGTCGCCCAGGCTGGAGTGCAGTGGCACCATCACAGCTCACTGCGGCCTCAACCTCCTGGGATCAAGCGATCCTTCCAGCTCACCCTCCGAAGTAGGTGGTACTACAGGTCCATACCACCAAGCCTGGCTAATTTTATTTTGTATTTTTCAGAGATAGGATCTCACTTTGTTGTCCAGGCTGTTCTCAAACTCCTGGGCCCAAGTGATCCTCCTGCCTCAGCCTCCCAAAGTGAGCCACCACGCCCAGCCTTGTTTAATATTCTGAAGGATGAATTTTTGAGATTATATTTATATACTAATAATTTAAAATACGTTAAAATAAAAATAAATAAAAGTGATGTGTTACTCATTGTGACACATTCAGAAAATATAGAAAAGGATAAAGACAAAATTGTATTATTCAGAGCTAACCGCTATGAACATTTTGGTGCATTTTACTTAAGCTGTTTTCTGGGCACATAACACTATATATATTTCCTTCCTTTTTGCAAAATGAAAGCCCTTGCTCTTTCAGCAGAGCCATGCAAAGCATGGTGCTGCGTAATCTTGAGCAGGTTAACCCTCCTCTCTGAGCCTCAGTTTCCTCATCTGAAATTAAATGAATTTATAGCTGTCTCTTAGGTTGCTATGAAGATAAGCTACAATAAAGGACATGAAAGTGCTTGGCAAGACACAAAGGGAGGTGTCATTACCATCACCCTCCCCAGTCAGGACAGATGGCCCAAGTCCCAAGCTCAGGCTACCTTCCCTACCTAGACTGGGGCTCGTACCACTGGCCACCTGATGTGTCTTCACTGCTTAATGACATGTTATAAAATCTATATTTTTGTCATTGTTTAATTACAAAAGAACTAACGCATTCATCATAACACATTCAACCCAGACCTAACCACTGTTAAGTTCACTGCATGTTTGCTCCCACACATGCTGTGTGTGTACATGTGTGTGTGTGTGTGTTTTCACAAGTATGCAGACCTTAATTTTTCACATAAATGGGCTTATATCATGCCCAATGTTGTGAATTCTTCCTTTACTGAACAAAGTATCACGGAGATCTTTCACATCAGTAGCCAGAGGCCTGTGTGTTCATCTTACCAGAGGCAGTGTCCCAAAGAGAGGAGAGGTGCAATTGCTTAACTGCTCCCCGGTGATGGCTGCTTAGCTCGTTCCCAGTTTTTCCACCTTCCACACCATGCTGGAATGACAGCCTGCACTCTCCTCCCTCTGCCTCCCCTCTGCCCCTTCACCCACGACGCATGGTGGGCAATCCCCTGGTCCCTAAAATGCAGAGTCCTTGGCGTCCCTCCATCCTCCTGGTCTCTCTCCTTTCCCATCCACACTCACAACTGCCCCATGCCCCTCAATCCACGCTCATGCACCTGCCCTGTCTCTGTCTCCTGCCTCCAGACCTTCCGTCATAAGCTGGTGGAGCCTGTCTGTGCTTTCTGGAACTACAGTATCAGGTGAGTTTCCATTTCCAGGTTCTTTTTTTTTTTTTGAGATGGAGTCTTGCTCTGTTGCCTAGGCTGGAGTTCAATAGCACAATCTTGGCTCAATACAACCTCCATCTCCCGGGTTCAAGCAATTCTCCTGTCTCAGCCTCCCGAGTAGCTGGGATTACAGGCGCCCGCCATCATGCCCAACTAATTTTTGTATTTTTAGTAGAGACAGGGTTTTGCCATGATGGCCAGGCTGGTCTCGAACTCCTGACCTCAGGTGATCCACCCACCTCAGCCTCCCAAAGTGCTAGGATTACAGGTGTGAACCACCTAACCCAGCCGTTAAGATTGTTTTTTTAAAAATATGTCCACTCTGCTTGGGGATGAGGCAAGACTTACACATGGTTTTGACCTCTGTTCACCATCTGCCTTTCAGGGTGACTCCAGGCTCCTCCCAGCTCTAAGACAAGCTGCAGGGGGAGGATGTGTTACCCAGGGGGTAGTGAGCTCCTTGTCATAGGAGTATGTGAAGGAGGAAGCACTCACTCTGTGAGGTGCCTAGGAAGAGACTCATCTGTCAAATGGGCGTTGAACTTGATCTATCTGAGGCCGGGGCCCTTGGACTCTTGACGGAGCAGAGCAGGCTCCAGGGATTATCCTGGCTCCCTGCCCTGGATCTTTAGCTGAGGTAGGGAACCTTGGTCCCAGTGGCTCAGTAATTAATTAAGTTGATAAATGACAATCACTGGGATCAGCCCTGCCCTCCTACCATCCTAAGAATGTCAAGCACATTTTACAGGTGAAAAACTGAGACCCAGGAAGGGGCGGTGACTCGCCAAGATCACCTAGCTGGTTAGAGGCAGGGCAGTGACAGGCCCCAGGCTCTGGGGAAAGCCTTTCCCCTGCTTGCTTCTGGCCCCTCACCCCCTTGTCCACCTTATCTCAAGAGCCCCCTGTTCCCTCCCCATCCCCCAAGCCCATATACAGGGGGTGCCTGGGCCACCACGGGCTGCTCCATGGCTGCCCTGTACCCGGACTCCACCGACTGCTTCTGCAACCACAGCACCAGCTTTGCCATCCTGCTGCAAATCTATGAAGTACAGGTGAGTGCACGGTGGGAGGGGGGTGTCAGGAGGGGGCTTCTTAGCTGGAGGTGAAGAGAAGAGCCAATAGGTAGCCAGAAGAAGCATCTGAGGGATGCCAGCTTTCATAGATTGTCAGGGACAGGGCTGCACGCAGTAGTTCATGCCTGTTGTCCCAGCACTTTGGGCGGCTGATCACTTGAGCCCAGGAGTTCAAGACCAGCCTGGGCAACATGGCAAAACCCCGTCTCTACAAAAAATGCAAAAATTAGCCAGGTGTGGTGGCTCGTGCCTATAGTCCCAACTAATCAGGAGGCTGAGGCAAGAGGATTGCTTGAGCCCAGGAAGTCGAGGCTGCAGTGAGCCAAGATCACACCACTGCACTCCAGACAGAGCAAAACCCTGTCTAAAAATAAATGAGTAAATAATAAATTGTAAAAAAAATTGTTGGGGGAAAACTCTAAGAGGACGTCAGGAGGGGTCAGACTCACTGGAGCTGGAAAGGGCCCCGGAGTGGTTACTTGCTGAGAAGTCAGGTGAGATGGGACCTGAGCCTCAGGAACGCCTGGATCACTACAAGGAACACCTTGTAGTGTTGAGGGGCACGCTACAAAAACATGTTACCAAATGCATTTTTCCTGTAAAGTCAGGGCCAGGCACGGTGGCTCCCATCTGTAATCCGACCACTTTGGGAGGCCAAGGCAGGCGGATCATTTGAGGTCAGGAGTTGGAGACCAGCCTGGCCAACATGGTGAAACCCCATCTCTACTAAAAATACAAACATTAGCCGGGCATGGTGGCCCGTGCCTGTGGTCCCAGCTACTCGGGAGGCTGAGGCACAAGAATCACTTGAACACAGGAGGCGGAGGTTGCAGTGAGCTGCGAGCTGAGATTGCGCCACTTGCACTCCAGCCTGGGTGACAGACTGTCTTGAAGCAACCAAAAAAAAAAAAAAGAGCATGGACACTTTTCCACATCATGAGTATCATCTGCAGCCCCATTCTGATGATACTCCATGGTCCCCGGGATCCCTCCCCGTGGGCACATTTGTCAGTGCTCTTAGTAACTGTCCAGTCGGTAGAATCCGGGCCAGTTGGGGTCAGTCTAGGGAGAGCCAGCAGGAGAGAAGGACATGCTCACACCTGCTTATTAAATGCCTACTGTGTGCAGGCCTGGGTCCTGCTGGCTGCTGCTGCTGCACTGCAGAGGCGAATGCGGCGTGGGGGGCCTTAGAGTCACCAGGTGGGGCGAGGTCTGGCCTGGGTCGGGTCTGGGTGGTGCCAGGGGGGTTTCTTTGTCCCTCCACACAGAGAGGCCCTGAGGAGGAGTCGCTGCTGAGGACTCTCTCATTTGTGGGCTGTGGCGTGTCCTTCTGCGCCCTCACCACCACCTTCTTGCTCTTCCTGGCGGCCGGGTGAGGAGAGTTCACCACTGTAGCCTGGTGGCCTGGGCCCTCCCGCCTCGCTCAGGCCTTCATGTCCCCATTGGTAGGGTGTCCATCCTTGGTCCCAGCAGAACCTTGGTCTGAGCCTCTCCTTAGGATGTGCTGGGTCCCCTGTGGAGCTGCTCTCTTTCCCTCCATCTGCCCAGGCACAGGGGATCGGGCAGGACAGGGCCCTACAGGGTGTGGGGACCAGCAGTGGTATTCTTGTTAACTGACTCCTCTGTCCTCTCCAGGGTCCCCAAGTCAGAGCGAACCACAGTCCACAAGAACCTCACCTTCTCCCTGGCCTCTGCCGAGGGCTTCCTCATGACCAGCGAGTGGGCCAAGGCCAATGAGGTGGGCAGCCAGTGGGTGGGCTGGAAGCCCGGGGAAGCCTGGGAAAGTGCCTGTGGGCTTTTCTAGGGTGACCCCCTGCCCCCCACTATTTTCACATGGCTCCACTTCCCTGGGGAAGAGCAGGGCCCCGGGAGGAAAGGCCCCGAATGGTGGAGCGGGGCCCAGGCTGCTACCCAGAGGCCTCACCCACTGAGACTTCTTTGGGTTGGCAAGGCCGGGCTGGGCATGGGCCGCGGGGCTGGCCTGCACCTGCGTCTGACCTCGGACCTGGGTGGGGATCCTGACCCTCCCACAGGTGGCATGTGTGGCTGTCACAGTTGCAATGCACTTCCTCTTTCTGGTGGCATTCTCCTGGATGCTGGTGGAAGGGCTGCTGCTGTGGAGGAAGGTGGTAGCTGTGAGCATGCACCCGGGCCCAGGCATGCGGCTCTACCACGCCACAGGCTGGGGTGAGGCCTGCTCTGCACCCGCACTCTCTTCTCCTCAGCTGTACCTTGCACGGCCGACCCTGCCACCTAACATGGCCCCACACCCAGCACCCAGCAGCCAGCACCACCCAGCCAGTCCCATCTCTGACATGACCTCAATTTCCCCAGTTCTATTAACCTCCAATTTACCCATCCCCATTCCTCATAATCCTTCTCCACTTCACAGCCTCCCCTCTCCATCCGCAGTGCTATCTCCCCAAATCTGTAGCCAGCCAGTTGCCCAGCCTCCGTCTCCAGAGATGCCCAGCTGTAGCCTCCAAAGCAGCCTCAGCTCTCCCGACTCCCAAACCACTGTGGCTCCAACGCCACCCCAACAGTATCAGAGCCCCCAGCCCTGCTCCTTGGACCTCCCCAGTGCCCCCAGTACAACCTCCAGTAGGGGACAGCTGCGGCTTGGGGGGCGGATCCTGGGTCCCGGAGAAGAAAAAGCAGGTGACCCAGCCTTGAAGCCCCCTTCTCCCTCTCCTAGGCGTGCCTGTGGGCATCGTGGCGGTCACCCTGGCCATGCTCCCCCATGACTACGTGGCCCCCGGACATTGCTGGCTCAATGTGCACACAAATGCCATCTGGGCCTTCGTGGGGCCTGTGCTCTTCGTGCTGACTGTGAGCTGGGGACCTGCAGGGGAGGGGCGTGTTGGGGATGGGGAAGTCCTCCTGCCCACTGACCCCAGGTCTCCAGGCCAACACCTGCATCCTGGCCCGTGTGGTGATGGTCACCGTGTCCAGCGCCCGCCGCCGTGCCCGCATGTTGAGCCCACAGCCCTGCCTGCAGCAGCAGATCTGGACCCAGATATGGTGAGGTCCCAGAACAGGGGGCCAGGAGGAAGCAGGGAGTGCAGAGTCAGCCGGCGCCAGGCGTGAGGCTCACTGGGCGAGAGCACGTGCGAGTCTGTGTCCAGAGCGTGGCCGTGTGGCCGTGCCCAAGTCTGTATTGAGTATGTGGGTACACATGTGTCCCTGCATCTGTGTCACACATGCTCGGGCATGTCAACATGTGTCAACATGCACCCATGCGTGTCACATGTGGGGATGGTCACTGATCCGTGTGAGGGAGCTGTGGACACTGGCCACTGTTCGAGGGGTGCACTGTCTGCGGAAGGTACTGATAGCCTGCAGGAGACAAAGTAGGGGAGACCCTCAAATCAGGGTTAGCCCCAGAAGTTCAGGGTTAGCTCCAGAAGTTCAGGTTCAGGGTAAGGACCTGGGTCCCTGTTCCTGCCAAAGACCCCCATCGCCCTCTGGGGTCACGCTCTGGGAGAGAGGGGCACCCCACCGGCCTTTCCCAGCCCTGCCTCCTTGCTGGCTTTCCCCTTCCCCACCCATCCTCCACCAAGCACAGGGCAGCCTAAGCTGGGAGGGGGTCCCTGAAAAGCCAGGGAACCCCAGGGCCCTTGGAGAGGGAGAAGGGAGTCCTTCTGACCCCATCCCTGCTGGTCCCACTGCTCAGGCCTCAGCCCCCCCTCTGGACAACTACCACCCCATTCCTTCCAGCCAGGTTGGGGGCTGGGACCCCATCTCCCAAGTGCCGCTACCCTACTTCATGCCACCTCTGTCTCTGAGAGCAGGTGGGGCAACAAAGTCCAGTCAAAGGTTCTGGCTCCCTCTAAGTCCTGCTGAGCCGTGGTCCCGGCCCTCAGCTCCCACGCCGCTCCAGGCACGTACAGGTGCTGCTCTCCCTGGAACCCTGCGGGGAGCTCCCCAGGACTCCCAACCCCCGTCAGCCCTGCCTGCCCTCCTACAGGGCCACGGTGAAGCCCGTGCTGGTCCTGCTGCCCGTCCTGGGCCTGACCTGGCTGGCAGGCATCCTGGTGCACCTGAGCCCCACCTGGGCCTACGCTGCCGTGGGCCTCAACTCCATCCAGGTACCTCCAGCCCCAACCTTCTGGGACTAGGCCCTGACATGCACGAAAGCTCAGAGGAGACGACTGGGGTGTCAGGGCCTGGGAGGGTGAGCTCTCCATCATGGGAGACATTCAACGGCAACTGGGACATCCTATCTAAGAAGGGGTTTTGAGGGTGGGAGTGGGAACAGGCAACCTCCAATCAACCAGCAGTTCGTGCAGGAGGCTCAGGGGGCCCCTCTGCCAGCTGGGAAGGCTGAGGCCCAGAAAGAGGGTGTTAAGGCTCACTGTGCTTGGACACTCAGGGTCCGGCAGAAATTCCAGCCCCTTGGCCGGTGCCAGAGCCACTTAGTTCTTGCCAGGAAGCTGGGGAGGGGACACAGGGCATCAGGCACCTCCCCCTTGGGGTCTGCGGCCTGCTGGGATAGCAGTTTAGAAGAGGGTTTGGTGAGGAGGCCAGTTCATGAGGCCACAGGAAAGGGCCCGGGCTTCCTGGGTCTCTCGGGGCCTGTGTGCTAGAACCACAGGGAGAGGGCCAACTAGGTCCCTCTCAGGGGATTGGCAGGTCTGTGGGGGACCAGAACATTAACTGAAGTGACAGCCAGGGGGCTGGGTGCTGGGGGTCAGGGAGGCCCTTCCTGGCCCCTCGTTCTCCCTCGACCTCCCTGGACCACCCCCCAGGCGCCTCTCCCTGTCACCTGCACCTCCTGCTCCCTGCTTGCCCAGCCCAGGTCCCTCTCAGGGCCAAAAGGTGGGTGGGCGAGGGCCAGGCTGGACTGTGCCAGGCTCAGGAAGTCAGGTACAAACTCCACCCAGGGTCCATGTGCCCTCCAAGCTGGGGACCCTCCATCTTTTCCTTGAAGAAGGAGAGCCAAGGTGGTAACAGCCACTCACAGTGCCTGGGTGCTCCCTCTGAGCCCCAGGCCAGGCTCCTATTTGTATCTCCCAACAAGCCTTGTAAGTGGGGAAACTGAGACCTCATGAGGTCACTTGCCCAAGGCCCCCCAGGAGGCAGCAGCAGCAGAGGCACCACTCCAGAGTCTGCGTTCTCAGCCACAGGGCATCCAGCTATGACCGCAGATGGGTCCTGGCTGGTCCCTGGGAGCGTGCTTGGACCCAGTTACTCATTCATCCATGTGCTCTTCATGGCTCGCCCAGTGTGTGCCAGGCACTGTGCTGGGTGCCGGGCCGCAGCAGCAAAAGAGGCAGCAAAAAGCCCCTGTATTTGTGGAGCTGCCCTTGGTAGAGCAGGCAGACCATGGCCACGATGAAGAAATGAAGTGTTCAGTGAGGGGATGAGGCAGGAAGCCCTCTTCCAAGCCCCACGCCCCCCAGGGCTTCATGGCTGGGTTCAGTCTGGCTGGGCCCCTGGTGAGGCTTCTCCACCTGTCACACGGTGGGGCAGGTGGTGGCATCTTGTTGCCATGGCGATTCCTCCAGCTCTTTGCCAGGTGCCGCTCTCCACATCATAGGGGGTTGGATCCCTGATGCTCTCCATCCTCACCTGTGCCCCTCGGGTGGGCAGAGACACAGCCATGGGGCAATGCCACCGTCAGCCATGGGGCAATGCCACCGTAGCACCGTCTCAGATCCCTCCCTTCAGTTCTCATTATTTCCTCTCTCTCTGTCCCAATCTTCGTCTCTGAATCTTCTCTGGTTCTGTCTCTCAGGCTCCCCCTCTGTCACTGTCCCCCTCTCCCTGTGCCCTTCTCACCCTCTGGCCGTGGATGTTTTTTCTGGCACTGACCCCACCTGGCTCTTCCGTGGTGTGTCTTCATGTTTCTCCACTTCTCTCCTCAGTCTCTCTGACACTGGTTTGTATTTTTGTTTGTTTGTTTTTTTGTTTTGTGTTTTTGTTTTGTTTTGTTTTGTTTTTTGGAGATGGAGTCTCGCTCTGTCACCCAGGCTGGAGTGCAGTGGCATGATCTTGGTTCACTGTAACCTCTGACTCCCAGGTTCAAGCAATTCTCCTGCCTCAGCCTCCTGAGTAGCTGGGATTACAGGCACCTGCCACCACGCCTGGATAATTTTCTTATTTTTAGTGGAGACGGGGTCTCACCATGTTGCCCAGGTTGGTCTTGAACTTCTAACCTCAAGTGATCCTCCCGCCTCGGCCTCCCAAAGTTCTGGGATTACAGGCATGAGCCACCGCACCCAGCCCTCTGACACCAGTCTTTTTATCTCTGCCTCTCCATCTCCCTGTGCATGACGCTCTCTTGTCTCTGCCTAAAGCAGCCTCAGATTACCCTTGGGACGGTCACCCGGTGAAGGCAAGGAGAGGCTGCCTTAGGCAGGAGCTCAAAAGGCAGGAGTGGGGTCTGGGCCCCGCCGCTGACAGTCACATGACCCTCTTAGGCTCAGAGCCCTGTTCTCTCAGTCAGTCCCTCTCCCCAGGCCCGGCCTTTCCCTTCACCTCTCCTTTGGTCTCTCCCTGTCTCTCTGTGTCCACCAAGGTCTCTCTGTGTTTTCCCCTCACACTCCACCTCCATCCCTGTCCCTCTCTCACTCTCTGTCAGTCTTGGGCACAAGCTAGGTACATCCCACTTTTAGGAGGGTGACCAAGTGACCAGGGAGGAGGCCTGGGACTCAGGGATGAGACTCTGCCCAACCTCATTCACTCTCCGGGAGTAATTTGTGTCCTTCTGGCCACTGTGCTGGGTTGTGTCGAGGGAGAGCAAACCCTCACTTCTATAACCAGCCGTAGCTCACACTTGCCCTGGTGGACAGAGCCTTGTTGTGAGGCCTGGAGAAGTGGCACCAGGCCTCCGTTTCTACATCTAACCGAAGGGGATCAGATTCCCACCCTCCTCATGGGATCATCGTGGAGTTCAGCTGACATAACATTTGCCAAGGCTACGCACAATCCCTGGCACGTGCTAGGAGCCCCACGAGTGTGAGCTCATTTGTTTTGTTCAGTTGTTCAACACGCACTCCCCTAGCACCTCCCCGTGCCAGGGCCGGCCTGCACGTTGGGGGACACGGAGATGCCCAGGGCCAAAGAATTCTGTCACATTCTCAGCCTGAGGGAGAGACAGACATCAAAGCCACACAACCACAGTGTGTCATGACTGAGGCCGAGAGACAAGGGGCCTTGGTCAAGGCAGTGTGGGGACAGAGGAACAACTCATCGGAGGCAGAATGGGCCACCTGGAGAGGGTCACTCTCAGCCAAGACCTGACGGCTGTATGGAGAGGCGGAAAAGAATGTTTTAAGCCGGGGGAGGGGGCATGGTGGGGTCAAATGGTGGAGAGACATGAGGGGTAAGGCTGGCGAGAAATGGGGCAGGAGGGAGTGTGGGGGACAGACAGAGTGGGGTCCTCAAAGCTGTTGTAAAGAGCTCAGACTTGGCCAGGTGCGGTGGCTCACGCCTGTAATCCCAGCACTTTGGGAGGCCGAGGCGGGTGGATTACCTAAGGTCAGGAGTTCGAGACCAGCCTGACCAATATGGTGAAACCCTGTCTCTACTAAATACAAAAAATTACCTGGGTGTGGTGGCACATGCCTGTAGTCCCAGCTACTTGGGAGGCTGAGGAAGGAGAATCACTTGAACCCAGGAGGTGGAGGTTGCAGTGAGCCGAAATTGTGCCATTGCACTCCAGCCTGGGCAAGAAGAGTGAAAACTCTGTCTCAAAAAAAAAAAAAAAAAAAAAAAAAAGGAGCTCAGATTTTGTCCCAGGGGTAGTTGGGAGCCATGCAGGGTGTCAGGCAGGTGCTGGTGTTCTTGGGTTCGCATTTGGAAAGATGCCTTTGGGTGGTGAGGAGTGGGTAGAAGGAAATGGGATGGAGAAGGCAGTGCAGAGGCTACAGAGAAAGAACAGGCTGGGCCTGGAGACGTGGGAGGCTTTGGGGTCTGTCTTGGAGAATGGGGGTGGTGGTATCATCTCAGTTGGTGCCTGGACACCAAGGGGACCAGTCAGGCTCCTGGACTCCAGCTTTCAGCCCTGGGAGGCTGGAAGGCCCCAAGGAATTCCAGGCCCCCACCTGTGTCCTCCCTCCTGGGCCCCAGCACAGAAGCAGCTGCCTGTGACACTGCCTAGGAGGGATCCCAGGACAGCCTCAGGGCCGGGCCACACTGGAGCTTAGGATCCATTCCTCTGCCCCCCCACCCACAGCTCCTGGTCCCTCTCCATCAAATGGGGAGAATGAATCCACCCCTGCCACAGACCTGCTGTTAGGGTCAAGTGAGAGCCCAAATGTGATGGTGCAGGGAGGGTGGTGAGGCCCTCTTGGTCCAACGGTGTGGGGAGAGAGAGCCAGCTCCTCCCCAGCCACTGTGTGAGTCCCTCACAGGCAGCACCTCCCATCCCCTCAGAACCCAAGTCCTGGCCTCATCTCCCCTTTCCAGATGAAGAGACAGAGGCTCAAGGAGGTGAAGGCCACTCAGCTAGAGGCACAGTGAGAAGGCACTCACAGGGCTGTTGTCCCAGGACCTGACTTGGCCTTGGAGCCTCAGGAAGGTGTGCCCCTCCCAACCCCACCACACAGCATGGTGAGGCGGTGAGGATGGGACAGGCCCAGGGTGGGGCACAGAGGACTGGAGTCAGAGAGGCTGCCTGGTGAGCAGAAGCTGAAGGCAAAGCCCCTTCTGGTCCCCTGGCCTGCTAAATGCCACAGCTACTCCTCCGCAGGCGGGCACGAGGGCAGGGCCGACTTCATGCCCATCAGCCTGTCTCTGGGTATCTCTGCAAGTGTCTCTGCCACTGGGGGGCACAGGGACCCCAGGCAAGGCCAGGCTGTGGGGGATGGGGTAGGAGGCTCCGGGCTGAGGCACTCGCTGTGTCTGTCCTCAGGGGCTGTACATCTTCCTGGTTTATGCTGCCTGCAATGAGGAGGTGAGTCTAGGGGTGCCGGCTGCAGGGAGGGGGGTCCAAGGGGTAGGGAGGGTCCCCAGCCTGACCTCCAAGTATTCCCCCAGGTGCGGAGCGCCCTGCAGAGGATGGCTGAGAAGAAGGTGGCCGAGGTGCTCAGGGCACTGGGGGTGTGGGTGGGGGCGGGAGGCCCCCAGAGCCAGGTCCCAGCCCCCACATCCTCTCCTTTCAGTCCCGTGCCAGCCCTGCCAGCTGGAGGACCAGCCTGAGGCCCCCAGGCCCCTGGGAGGCAGCCCGAGGGAGCCCCATAGCCTTGGCTCCACCCCGGAGACATGTGGCTCTCAGAGGTACTCGCAGGACCCAGGTGGGAGTGCCGCCCAGTGCCTCAGTTTCCCCAGCACTCAGGCAGAGCTGGGGAGGACAAAAGCAGATCCTTTTAGCCCATCTGAAGAAAGGAAACCAGGGCCCAGGAAACTCTGCAGCCCTGCGGCTTGAGCAATGTCCTGTCACTCATTCCCCACTGCCAGGAAACCCCGGCTTCTGGGGCCTGGCCCACGCATGGGGCTTGTCCAGGGTGACCTTCCCTGGGGCTCCATGCAGAAGGGTTTGGGGGACTCCTGAAGATGGTGAGTAAATGGGGTCGGGGCTCTGAGGCAGGGCATGGGTTGAATGACTTCGAGGTCAGGCCAGGGGTTCCAATCCTAGCTCCCAGCCACCTCCTGTGTGCCCCTGGGCAAGTTCCCTTCCCTCTCTGGGCCTCATTACTAATCTGTGAGGTAAACCTTGGAGTGGATTCTTAGCGTATTTGATCCTGAGGGCCCCACTCCCAGGATGGGGGAGCAGAGAGAGGGCTTCCTGCCTTCGTCTCTCAAAAATTTGCATTTTCCTCACTAGGGACCTACGGCCCTAGAACTCCCTCAGCCTTCTCCTCCATTGCAAACCCGGAGAGACAGGTGAGGCTGGGACAGGGTGGGCCGCACAGGGCTCTGCCAGGGGGCTGGCAAAGCCAGCAGGCAAAGTCGGGAAGCCACAGGGCCTGGGTAGGGCCGGGGTGGGGGCTTCCCGGGGATCTGTTTCTCTGTTCCTGGGCTGAAGGGCCCAGGGAGGGGGAGCTGCTGGCGGCAAGCTGGCAGAGGCCCCTATAGCCAAGGGTCCCCAGGGCAAGGGGCAGCAGAAGGAGTGGGGGCCACCCCCGTGACAGCCCCTCTGTCCTCAGGCTGTGGAACTGACAGCGTTCAAAACTTCAGGTACAGTCCCCACCTCAGGGTGTCCCCTCTTTTCTTTTTGGGCCTGGACACCCCCTAAGCCCCCCTGTACCAGGATGGAAGTGAGTTCAAATTAATACGCCCAACCTCCCGCAATTGCAGAGGCCCTCCCCTCACTCCACAGGTCCCCTGGGAGCACTGGGGGCCTGGCGGGGACCAGGCAGTACCCCTTGGGAGGGCTTCGTTAGAGAGTAGGTCGTGGAACCCTATTCTGAGCGGGCGCTGCCAAGAGCACAGCCTGCCTCCCTCTGTCCTCCCCTCTCTCTGCCCAGGGGGGCGCTGCCAAGGAGCACAGCCTGCCTTTCTCTGTCCTCCCCCTCTTTCTGCCCCCTAAGCCCAGCACCCCCCGTCACCCTCTGAGGGCCCCGGCCTGATGCCCTAGGATCCAGAGCCTTCCAAACCCGCTGAGGGAGAAGTGCTTTCCTCCAAGGCTGCAGGTCACCAGCTGGACAGCTGATGGGGGCATGACGGGGGCTGAGCAGTGGCAGGGTGGGTACTGTGGGAGGGTGAGGACACCCCAGGTCCGGCTCAGGGAGAGGACTGAAGCCTGGGGAGCTCAGCCGGGCCCAGGGGAGCCATGGGGACCCTGACCGCTGGCCGCCTCCCTGAGGGAGCACTCCATCTGAAACCCACACGCCCCAGCCTCCGCCAGGTGACTGTTTCCAGCGAAGGCAAGAGCGCTGTTCACCAGGCCCCTCCCAGGGGCAGGTTCAGTGCTCAGCCCAGGCACCCAGTGATTCTGATTCAGAGAGGGGGAGGGGGAGGTGCCTTTCTCCACCCATTGCGCGGATGAGGAAGTTGAGGCACAGAAAGGCGCAGCCGCTAGCCAGAGCCCGCACAGAGCCAGAGCCAGGCCCCCACTGGCGCAGATGGGAGACTGCAGGCACAGCAGTAGCCACGCGGGTGTAAACGTAGAGCCGCGTGAACCCGGGTCGTGGGATCCCAGGCCCCGACCAGCCCCCATCCCCGGCTGGCATCTCGGTCCCGGGGAGTCTCAGCTTCCCTTTCTGCAGAATGGGCTGGAGGCGCCCCCCACAGGCCCGCCCAGGCGCCCCCCGGGGCCAGCGCCCCTCCCCCACCTGCCCCGCCCCCACCCGCGGGCGCCGCGGCTGCAGGAACAAGAGAGCGGCGGCGCCTCTGCGCTCGAGTGACGGCGCCTTTGTCTCCGCTGAATGGGTGCGTTGCTAGGGCCGCTCGTAGCAACAGAGCAGCTTCCACCTGGGCCCCACCCTCCGGACCCCCCACCCGGCCCGGCTCTCCGGACGCCCCCGCTTCCAGCCCCGACCCCACCCCGCGGGCCACTCAGCGGCCCGAGCTGGAAGCGCGGGGCAGCGGGGGCTGCCGGGCTGTGTCCTTCGCGGGGCCGCCACCGCCCCTCCTGAAAGGCCGCGGAGCCCTCGGGGCATGCGGATGTTCCGAGGATGGAGAAGCTGAGACTCACAGCGAGGACAGGCCAGGGTCTCCCCAAGCCTCAGTTCCCAGAGCCCTTCCATCCCCGGGTTCTCCACCAGGATCCTCTGCCAGCCCAGCCCCAAGGGCGCACTTTCCCACCAGGTTTCTAGAGAGTGGCTGGGAAACTCGTCGCCAAACCCTGCCCAGCTCAGCTCTGCTGGGACCCCAGACCCCAGAACGGCGCAGCGGGAGTCCCTGAGCGCCAACAGCGGCCCCAGCTCCCGTGGCCTCAGCCTCTGGCTTTCCCTAAAGGACTGTGGGCCTCAGCCCCCTGTTCCCCTAGCCCACCGGGTCCCCAGGCTCTTTCCCCCAGTCTTTGCCTATCTGTGATCTGCTCCTTCCCCCATGCTCCGAAGTTCCATCGGGCTCTGCGGTGTCTGGTAATAAATAGGACTGTTGGGCTCTCCTGTCCTCTGGGAGTCGTCCTGGCCTGGGCAGAGGGAGGGGACGCCAGGCCCTCTGGGAGGAGGGAGGAAACCAGAGAAGCTGCCACTTGGCTTTGGGACTCCAGGGCCTCAGCCTCATCATCAGGGTAGGCGCAGCCAGCATTTATGAGCGCTTGCTGTATCCCTGGACGGTGCTGAGCCCTTTACCACCTTAGAGTCATGGGTCCTCACCGCAGTCCTGAGCCGCCGTCACTCCTGCTGTGCAGAGGAGGACACAGGCTCATACCACTCAGGCCTGGGGTCTCCCAGGCCCTGTAGCACAGGGGGTAGGGGTGACAGTTGCTGTGAGTGGGGGCCACCCAGGCAGACAGCTCACAGGTAAGTTGTGAGTCTGGACACCTCCAAGTCACACCATGGAACCAGGACCTGCTGCCACAGTTGTGTGGCTGTGGGCAAGGTCATTCTGAATCTTGGTCTCTTCTCAGTAGAATGGGTTTCGGGGCAGGGAGGGGAGCAAGGATGTGAGGGCTCTGCACCAGGCCTGGTGCCAGGGTGGACCCCAAGGCTGGCGGCAGGGAAATGAGGGCCCAGACGCTGGGAGTGGGGACACCCAGGCAGCCAACACTGTCCTGCCGATGCCAGCCTGGCTCACATCTTGCTGGGGCCAGGTGACAGGTGACACAGCATAGCCAGGACCTCCAAGCAGCTCCCGGGAGGTGGGGCAGGGCTGATTGAGAAGCAGCCGAGACCCAGTGAGGCACGCACAGCTCCCAGGGGCCTCCAGCTTCCATGCTGGACCCTGCCTGGGTTGAGTCTGGGACAAAATCTGTCCGGGGTGCTGGCCCCACCCACACAGGTACAGGGCCCAGGTGCTTCTTGCTGAGGATGGCTGTGTAGCCTCACGATGCCCCATCCGTCTTCTGTCGAATGGGGGACATCATACTCACCCAGCGGGTCATGTGAGGTCCGCGCAGTCCTGCACTTGGTTCCTGGCACGGCCCTCAGCAAGCACTCAAGAGTGTCAGCTGTGGCCCGAGACAGAAGTTCGGGGCTGTGGGGGCCAGAGCCTGTGGCCCAGAGGACGCTCAAGGCCTTGAAGGCGCCAGGCTGGGGAGGCAGTCCAGAGAGAAGACAGCATGGCTCCGTGGGGCCAGCAGAGCCCCTGCCCTGTGCTGGGAACACTGGGCCAAGTGCGGCACTCTATCCTCAGCGGGGACAGGAGGGGCGGGACCCTGAAGGGGCAGCAAGGAGGCAGGCAGGGCACTTGGTGGCCCCCCGACCACCTACATCTCAGCATCCTCACCTTCAACGGGCTCCTGTCTCCTCAAAAACCCATCATATGGGCTGTGGGGAAGGGGACAAAGGTGGGACCAAGGGGTCCTTTCCCATCCCCCACCTCCCTCCATTCCATATCCCTCTTGTCCCCTATACACACCCTCTCTTTACTCTCCAGCCAGAGTAACTTCTCCTAGATCCCCAAACACGGTGGCTGATACCCCTCCATCCTTCTGCTCACACTGTTCCCTCTGCCTGAACTGTCCCCAGCTCCTATCTAGCTGGTGAACTCCTGGGCATCCTTCAAAACCCAATTTGGATGACACCTCTGCTAAAAAGTATTCCTGTTCCCCAGACCCATCTCTCCCAGGAGCAGGGTCAATCACTTCCTCACCTTGTCTGTCTCAGGCATATGCAGTATCACATCAGACTACAGTCTGGTTTAAGATAGTCTCCGCCTACAAGACTGGACATTGCCCAGGGCAGGAACTAAGGCATCTGCAGGTGCCAAGAAGAAGAGGGACACCTTTTTCTTTGCATAAAAGCCACTGCCAAGCTGTGTGCCTAGGGCTGCATCACCTGAGAGGGAACACGTTTTTCTAATTTGCATGAAGCATCTGGAGGCCAGGGGTGACCCTGGAGAGGAACTAGTCAAGTTGGTCAAAGTGGATCAGGACGATGGAGCTTTGTACCATGGCTGTGCCGCTTTTAGCTGTGTGACCTTGGGCAAGCTGCTTGGGCCCTCTGTGCCTCAGTTTCCTCATCTGTAACCTACAGAAGTGGCTTCAAAGAGCAGTGTGACCAGATGAGGCGGGAAGCACTAGGCAGGGGGCCTGGAGTGGAGGAAGCCTCAGATGGCAGCGGTGCTCACTGCCGCCACCACGTGGGGCTGGGGAGGAACCTGTGAGGGACTTGGTGGGGCAGACAGGAAAGGGCAGGGCTCTGAGGGGTCTGGTCTCCCAGGTCTGTGGCTCATGGGCCCTTGGCAAGTGCCTTCCCCTCCTAGAGTATAACCCCTGCCTCACAGGGCTGCTGCGGGGACAGTGAGATGAGGGTGGCACACAGTAGGTGCCCCTTAAATGGCTGCTCCTTCTGCCCCAAGATGGGGGCTGAGCTGGCATGGCCAGCATGCAACAGGCAGAGAGGCTACAGCATCCCCTGGGCCTCCCAGTGCCTCAGGGTCCCAGGGATGAGGTGGGTCCCAAATCCCAACAGTGCCTGGTGTCCCCCCACCCGGCCCCGCCACCCACCTGCCTCCTCAGAGTTTTGAAGCAAAGAGGGTATGCGTGCCACCTCCATCCAAGTCAGAGCACTGCCCCAACCGAGACCACCCGGAATCCACCCGGGCCGTTCTGCTTTGGCCCCAGAACGTACACAGGCAAAGGTAGCTGGAAACTAATTGCGAAATTTATTCCAGGGCTGCGGGGGCTGGGGCGATCCTTAAGGGCACTTCTCGTTTCAGGGCTGTGGGTCTCCGGCCTTGGCAGGGGCACACGTTTCAGGGGGTGGGGGGGAGGGGTACTGAGACAGGGTGGCGGGAGGCAGGAGGCAGGAGGCAGGGGTGTCCAGTCTCCTCCAACTGGGCAGGCTCAGCACAAGCTGCAACAGTAACATGAAAGCGGGACGGACAGCAGGCACCCAGCCGGGGACAGGAGACAGCCGAGGTCTCTCCCTGGTGCTTCGCCATGCAGAGTGTCCTTCATGACCTAGGACAGGGGGCCAGGGAGCTGAGGGCCAGCTTCATGGGTTTGCAGCAAGGGACCCAACGGGTTGGAGCCACAGAGAGGGGATCAACAGCGCTATCTCTGATCTACAGGCCCGTGCCCCCTCCCAAGTTCACTTGCATTCCCACCCACAGAGACCTGAAACCCCCAACAGGGCGTTCTGCTGTTCACCTAGTGGGTGGAGGGCGGGCAACAGCGCTTCTCTGGATTGGGGCTGGGGCTCAGAAGTAATGACCCAGCACCACCCCAAGGGTACTTGGTAGGCGAGTGTCCGGGGAGAAACCATCAGCTGTACTTAGTGGCGATCCCCAAGCCCCAGCTTCAGTCCTCAAATCTGTCCCCTTCCCCCCATCACACACACATTTCAAGGAGTGTCTAGAAGCTTAAAAAAAAGGGGGGGAGAAAAACCTCTTGACTACAACCTTGCAGATAAATACCAGCCTGGGAGGGCCACCTCTGGGTGGGGCTAGGATGTCGATTGTACCAAACGTTCTCCTCGGGTGGGAGAGGGAATCAGTGATGCCTGGAGCAAAGTTTTTTCCCGATGATGTATCAATGCCCCCTCTTGCAGAGGTCAGGTGGGGTAGAAGGGCTAGGGAGAAGGTCTTTTTGTCCTAACCAGTCTCCTAGTGTCCTCTAGGGCCCAATAGCCCCTCTCAATTTAGCAAACTCGGTTATCCTTAGTTTACAAAACAGAGGATCTCCCTCCTGGTCTCTGTGGGGGGAACACTGGAGACCCTCTCTCCTCCCCGAGTTGATACCTGCTCAACTTCTCCCTGTCTGTTTCCAGGAGAGGAGGAAGGGATGACCTCTGATCCAAGGGACGTCGAGGCCCACCAGGGAATCCCGAACCTCCTCCCCGGACCTGCAGGCTTCAGACTCCAGGAGAGAGAGCTGGGAGCAGGGCGGGGGCGGGGCGGGTGGTTAACAGCCACCTCCTTGGGGCACTCCAAGCAGCAGGGAAGTGCCAGTGGCCACTCCACCTCCGCCAGGCCCTGCCCAGCCTCACCCACCTTCCCAAACACACAGTGTCAGAACTCAGGGGCAGCGGCCTCTGGGACGGGGCTGGGGCTCCTCGGTGGGCATCAGAAAATGAACCATGCGGAGCCAGCGGTGTGGCTGCGGCCCCGCCCCGGCCCCGCCCCCAGCCCCGCCCCCAGTCCCGGCCCCGTCCCCGGCCCAGGCTCAAGTCTGCTTGGCTTGCAGCATTTCGATGAGCAGGTTGTTGCGGGGCATCTCGTTGCCCAGGTGCTTGTGGTACAGGTACTCCTTGGCCTGCATGCTCAGGGCCCGCACCTCCACCAGGCACAGCAGCAGCTGCTGGAATTTGTCCCCGCAGTGCGGGTAGTGGCACAGGGTGTAGTCAAGCAGGGCGGCGTTGGCCTTCTCCTGAGCGTCTTTCACCAGGATGTGGTTATTCAGGAACTTCAAATCTGCAAAGGGAGGTTCTCGGTCACCATCGCGTCACCATCCATGCCCATCAGGGCTGGGCCAACACCGTCACCAGCATCACCAATACCACCTTCTCTATGACCATCAAAGACATGGGCATTGCTGCCATCAACCATGCAACATGGTCTCCCCGTTGGCACCGTGTCGCCGCCATCACCATTGTTGTCACCCTGGTTGACAAACACCACCATCGTCACCAATACCCACATGCCTGTGTTTTTCATGAACGTGGCCACCGCCACCATCAACCACCCAACCACAGTCACCTGTCACCATCATCACTGCCATCATCATCACCACAGTGGTCGCAATGAACAAGAGTCATGAAGCCCATCACCAGCCTCCCTCGGGGAGGATCCCTGGGCAGTTATTGAACCTCTCGGTCCCCCATCTGTAAAATGGGTGTGATGACAGTACCAACTTCACAACCTTGTCCTGAGAATTTAGGGAGGCGCTGTGTGGAAAGTGCTCTGAAGAACAGTGTCTGGCACGTGAGAAGCTCGGTGGGTTGGGTTAGATGGCACCACAATAATGCCATCACAATGGGAGCTGCTCTCACCGCCGTCATGGCCAACCATTGCTGCCATAACCAACACCATCCCCCTGGCACGATCAAAGCCATCTTGTCTCCATCATCACTGATGCCTCATCTCCATGACCGTTGCCATCCGCATCCCCACTCTGCCACCATCACCACTGTCACCCCATCAGCACCACGCCCACAGAGGCGCACTGTGGGTGGGAGTATCCCATCTCATGCTGCAACGCAGGAGGACTGGTGGCCCCATTCTAGAGGACAGCTGGCATGTGCTTTTAGTCTCCCCTATGACCAACAGACAGGCTCCAGTACCCCCAGGAAGGACTCTCATGGGGCCATGGGGGAACACGCACATTCACTGCAGGAGTGCAGATGCGCTGACATCCTGACTAACCTATCGCAAGCTGAAAATATCGGAAGTCAGAAGGCATTTACTGTGCCTGACCTGCTGCACATCACAGCCTGGCCTACCTAAAATGTGCTCAGACCACATTATCCTACAGTTGGCAAAATCACCTGACGCAAGCCTATTTTACAATAAAGCGTTGAACGTCTCATGGGGTTTACTGAACACCATGCTGAAAACGCAAAACAGAAGGGTTACATGGGTACTCCAGGCACGCTTTCTGCGGAATGCATGTTTTTCAACTTCTACACCACCATAAAGTCAAAAAATCCTAAGCCAAAGCTCATGAGTCAGGGGCCATCTCTGCTCATGGTGGCAAGGAGGGGGCCTGGATGGCCATGTGGTGACCGCACCCCAAGGAGTCGTGTGCAATAGGCAGAAGTCAGGGAGCCCACACAATGCAGGGCAAAGCCTGGGACTGAGCGGAAAACAAAAATCACAGAAGGGAGGTCAGGATGAGATCGATAAGGCTCAGCCATGTACATAAACTAGAAATGCTTGTTGGCCGGGCGTAGTGGCTCACACCTGTCATCCTAGTAGTTTGGGAGGCCAAGGTAGGTGGGTCACTTGAGGTCAGGAGTTCGAGAACAGCCTGGCCAACATGGTGAAACCCCATCTCTACTAAAAATACAAAAAAAATTACCGAGGCATGGTGGTGCACACCTGTAATCCCGGCTACTTGGGAGGTTGAGGCTGGTGAATCAGGTGAACCCGGGAGGTGGCGGTTGCTGTGAGCCGAGATTGCACCACTGCATTCCAGCCTGGGCAACAGAGCAAGACTCTGTCTCTAAATAAATAAATAAATAAATAAATAAATAAATAAATAAATAAATAAAGCTTGTACACAAAGCAGACGTGCCATGGGAAGACAGGGGCAAACAGGACGACCCGCATTAAACATCAAGGAAGGGCTCCCTTTGGGGAGGGGTGGAGGGGGTTTGGCTCTGCGTGCACCAGTGATTGAACAGAGGAGTGCAACTGATGTGTCCACCACACCCGAGGTGCAGTGAAGAGACAGAAAGTAAAATGTCTTTGGAGTGAGACAGACGTAGATTCGAATCCCAGCCGCTGCTGAGGTGCAATGCTACCTGCCCCGCCCTGACTTGACCAGCCTTCCTCCTCCCTGGAGGGGGACAGCCAGGGTCAGTTTCTTGTCACCCAAGTTCCTGTCACAGCTTGCAGGCCTCTTTCAGCTCCTGGGCAGCATTTCTAGGAGGTGCCCAGCCTGGGGGCACAGGGTCAGCAGGAACCCACAGAATCTGTCCCCAGGCCTCAAATTCTAGCCTGGCCTTGCCTGGGATGGGGTGACCAGTGGCTCAGAAAATGGTCATCCACCCACTTCTCCTCCACCCCATCACCCCCAGCCCTGCAGCTGCGGGGGCGTCCAGAGGCAGCATGTGCAGCCCTGGCCCCCTAATCCCCCTTAACACCCGCTGCACCAGGAGAGCGCCACGCTCCTGGCAACCCTGATCCCTGGCCGCCCCCAGCGCGCCTGCTGAGGCCTGTGTTGTCCAAAGTCGGATTTAGGGAAACCCGAGCTGGGCCCGGGGGTTGACGGCAGGACCTGGCCTCCATCCTCCCAGCCCAGCCCGGGCTCCTCACCCTCCCTTCTGAAGCGAGCCAGGAGCACTTTCTTCCTCACTTCCCCAGGGTCACCACTAACCCTGAAGGCACCTTTATGCCGATTACATGGAAGTTCCCCCTTGTCCAGAGAGATACTGCTACATCCATCCCAACGCCTCCTGGCCCAGGTGCTCTTATGCAGTGAATGACCTGCCCAACTGTATGGAACAGCCCTACTCCCTAGCCTGGGCTGCCCCAGACATATTCAAAGGTCATGGGAAGTCATGTCACCTAGCTGAGCTCCTGCTGGCCCCGTCCCTGTCCCATCTGCCTTCACTCCCCACCATCCTGGGCTGAGCAAGTCTCCTGACATTCTCTTCTGACAATTAATAATGGGGGTCCGGAGGGGGACAGGGACCAGCTCAAGGCCACACATCAGTAAAGGGTCCTGGAGGAAGCAGCTGGAGTGGGGAGGACCGGCCAGGATACCGCAGTAGGGGCAGGGGCGGGAGGGGGCTGGGGAAGACCAGGGCCTTGGCTTTACCGGGATTTACTGTTCTCAGCAGCACTGCGCCTGGGACACCGAAGCGGGGGTGCGGGGGTGGGTGCAGAAGGAGGACAGGTTTCAGGGACGCCCCCACCCCCAGCAGTTCTATGGCTTCCCAGCTCTCAGCAGGTTGGAAGCCCCCGACTGCCCCCAGAGGTCAGCCACAGGGCCGGGGGGAGGGAAGCACAGTCGCTAACGGAGCCTCAGCGGCTACAGTCCAGAAGCCCAGACCCAGTTTCCTGGGCACCCCCCAGGCACCTTGCACCCAGCTCGGTTCATCTCAGCAGACATCCAGACAGGCAGGGCAGTGCATCCCCAGGGCTCAGGGAACCAGGGCCCCCTCAAGACACACAAGGTGCCAGAGCCTGGATTCAAACCCAAGTCTCTCTGACACCAAAGCCCAAGTCTCCCATGATAGGCAAGCAGGACTGGGGCCCCCTGCCCAGGAGCTGGGTCAAACTGGGATGCATGTTCCTGTGGGATTGGACATAACTTTATGTCCCATGCCATCCATGAGTTCTGTCCGAGATCCCCCACCCCTGGGGTCCTAGGATTCCCCCAGAGAGGCTACTCTGGACTCTAGACTTGACTTCCTCCTCACCTGGAGACCTTGTACAAGTCACTCCCCTTCCCCAAGCCTCCCTGAACCCCCAGTCTCTAAAGAGATCATTGTGAAGATTCCAGCGGATAACACACGTGACGGTGCCAGCAACCCACAGAACACCACACCGTTCTTCCAGCAGACACGGGAGCGGGGTCAAACAAACCTGGAGACGCCCCCTTCATGTGTCAGGGGTTCAGATCCCGGCTTTACAATCAGCTGGGTGACCTTGGGCAAGTCACTTCCCCTCTCTGAGCTGCAGTTTCCTGTCATCTGCACAACAGGGGAAAATTCATCTCTGCCTCACAGGGTGGCAAGGAGCTGGCTCTCATCTGCATGCCCAGCTCTGGGCCCTGGGCGCCCGAAGGTTGGAGACCGGCATGTTGGAGAGGAGCCTGCGCCCCCCAAGCCCGCTCAGCTCCCGGCACTCGCGGAGGTGGAGGTGGGAGGGAGCTGGGAGATGGAGCCCCCACCTCGGAGAGCAGCCCGCTAGCTCTGCAGAGCTGGGGGCCCCCAGGTTCTCAGAAAAGCCCCCTTTTCATGGTTTAATTGAATATTTGAATAATCCTTTCATTCCAGCGAGGCATAAAGAATGTTGTCCCAATAGCGGTAACTCAGGCAGGCGCCCCCGCGCACAATGGCCCCTCGAGTGGGGCTGCTATTCAGGCCGCCTTTTGTTGGCGCGGAGCAGTGGGTAAATTGCAAACGCTTAAGGGAATGCTGCTGCCGCCGCCTCAATGGAAGTCAGGAAATCGAATGTTAGGTCAATCCATTAAGCTTCGATTAAGTCCTCGGCAGAACAATGCCAGCCGGGCCCATCTTCATAAATACCGTGATTGCCAGGAGAGAGGCACTAATTTTAATTAAACCTCCTTACCTGCCTCCGCGCCCTCCCGAGACGGCTATTTAGACACCAAATGGCACCCTTATGAGGAGGCAGGCGCGAAGGAGGCGCTGAGTGAGCCGCAGGGCGGTGGGGCAGGTGGGGGAGCACAAGCACTCGCGGCCAGGCTGTCCGGCCCAGGGCGGAGCCGCCCCCGAGGGGGACGCCCTGCGCGCCAGCTGGAGGTCTGCTGGCAAGTGGCGGTCCCTCTCCGGGTCCCAGTTTCCCTGGAGCCCCAGCTCTGGTGGTCTGGGTGGGATCAGGAGAGGAGACCTCTGCTCCAGACCCTGGAGTCTGCTCCAGCCCAGCCCCAGGTCTAGCCTCTGCCAGGGCTCTGGGCTGCCTGCCTGCCATCCTTTTCCCATGCTGCACTTAGAAGGGTCTTGATAAAATGCGAATTTCATCATGTTACTGCCTGCTTAAGGGAAAGTTCAAGGTACCAGGCCCCGGCATTCAAGGCTTTGCACAGCTCAGCTCCTGTCCCCTCGCCAGCCTCCTCCCCACCCCGTCCCCACCCCTACAGCCACACAGAACTTTCAGGATTCCCCAGAACTTTGCACAAGCTGTTCCTTGAGTCTGGAAAGCTATTAATGCTGCTTGTTTTTTTTTTTTTTTTCACCCAGAATGCTCCTATTCATACTGCTAGGCCCAGCTCAGAGCCCCCACCCCCCAGAAGCCTTCCCTGATAGCCAGGTGGTGCTGGTTTCTCCCGTCTGACCCAACCCTGATCACACTGAACTGATGGGGTTCCTCTCCCAACCTGGAACTGGCCAGCCAAAGGCCTCTGCAGCCCCCTACATCCCTCTCTCACTGCTTGCCATCAGCTGGGGTCCTGGAATCTCCTCCTGTTCCTCCTCTGGTACCCCCAACCTCACCAGGTTCCTGGCCTGCTGGGCTCAGGGCTCACCCACCCACATCAGCCAGACCCATGTTCCTGTGCCCAAGGATAAGGCACTGTGCCAGACACAATGATAAAGATGGAGACTGTGAGCTGCTTCATTCATTCACTTCATTCTTTCACTTATGCATATGCACATTAACTTAATAATGGTGATTATGATTAAAACAATTCCGACACACACTTCCCAGGGGTCAGCCAAGCACTGGGCACTTTGGGATATTCTCTTATTTAATCCTTGTAACAAGTTAGGGATTACTAGGAGGGTCACTCTACAGATGGGGGAAATAGAAGCTCAGAGAGGGGAGTGACTTGCCCAAGGGCACACAGCCAGAAAGAGACCAGAGACCAGATTTAGAATCCACTCCACATCCCTACCTAGTTCCCTTTCCTAAGCGCTGTGCCACCTTGCTTCTGTCACACACACAGCAGGAGTGCGCACACACGCACCCTTCTCCCCTCAACTCAGCCTGTTCCAGCCCAGCACTGGAGCCTCTCCCACCTCTCAGGCCTCAGCTGCTGCATCTGGAAAAAAAGGCTGATGACCAGCATGACATGAGGGTGGGGCACTTCCAGTTTTGAGCACGCCCACACCTGGACCCAAGAGAAGAGGGCTCAGCTCTGCCATCTTCCTTAAGCCCCAGAGAAGGAGAAGTCCTGGATTCACCCCCAGCAGCCGCCAGAGCTATGCACAGGGCTTTGGTGGGAAGAGGGGCTGGGGGCCAAGACAATGTCCCTGCCCTTCAGGGGACACCCAAGGACAGACAGAGTCCTGGCAAAGGAGCCTGCTGGCTGATAGCCCACCCTCCACCCACCCCTCCTTAAGGCCCTCCCAGTGGCCTTGTGATGGCAGCCAGGTCAAGAACTCTCACCTTACAAACCACCTGGACTCCCGCGGACACACACTCCAATTCTAGGTGCCTCCAAGCACCACACTTCCCCACAAATTCCTCATGTTCCCAGATCTCCCGGTCCGTCCCCAGTCACACACAAACTCTTCACACAGGCTAACACTTAAGAAACCACAAGCATATGAAAGTTCGTCGTTTGCACATGCCAGCACGCACGCATGCAGAGACAGACGTTCACATAATTCCTGCGGGCTCCACGCCCCAACCACACAGACCCCCACCACGCACGTCTGTGACTCTATCCTGCGCCAGTCTGCTGAGCCTGGCAGGCTGCGGGGAAGGCGCCGCTGCGGGCAGAGGTAGGAGGGAGCTTCCCCAGCTGCAGCCAACCGGGCCTGGGTCCCTGAGGCTCCTGTAAGGATTTCAGGCCGCAGCTCCTAACTGGCTGCCCAAGATCCTACCCGCCCCCCACCCCAATGGCTGTCCCCTGCTGACCCCTGCAGAGCCCCGGCTGGTGTCCTGAGAGGTGGCTTAAGGTGGCCTTGCAGATAAGCCCTCCAGTTACCAGCCTGTTCTGCCAGAATCGGGAGACCCAGCCCACTGCACCCAGCCACATGGCATGGAGGATATCACCAATCCCACCCAAGCACTGGGCTTCCCACTTTTCGTTAATCCCCTCTGCCTCCACAGCACTCCTCACTCCCCATCCTCCCTCTCTCTGGCAGGCACGCCCCTCCCAGACTGTGACTATAATGCCAGCCACCAAGACAATACCTTAATCCTGCCCCCTCTCCAGGTGATGAAGCACTCACTCATCTCTATTCCATCCCATCTGCATCACTGCAAAATAATTCATTCCCCCAGAAAACTCCTACTCATCCTCCAAAACCCTGCTCAGATGCCCCTCTTCCAGGAAGCCTTCCAGAAAGAGCTCTGCTCCCCACCCAGGGTTCCCTAAGCCACACCCATCTCTCTGTCTCAGCCCTAACCACCCAGGCTGTAGGTCTTTTCACGATTGGCAAGGGATAGCTATGTCCTCAGCATCTCTGGGCATGGGGAGGGCATTTGTGATGGCTTTCCAGGGAGTGAGGGTGCAGACTGGAGTGGCCCAGGCAGGGTTGGGGTCAGGAGGGCAACGGGAGGGAGACCCCCCGGGTGCTTGGGGAGTGAGGTGGGTGGCCGGGCTGGGCTGGGCCAGGCCTGCTCTCTGCCTCTCCTCTGCTTTCTGTTCCTCCTTAGCACTGGTCACAACCTTCCTGGCTATGCCTGCCTAATCGTGTTAGGAACCTACGTCTTACTAATCATATTATGCTCATGATCTGTCTCCCCTAGAGAAGGTCAGTACCACAAGGGCTGGGCTTGGGGGGTTTTTGCTCACAGCGGTATTCCCAGTGCCTTCTCCAGTGCAATTTCTCGGTGCCTGTTTGTAGAGTGAATGAATGGATGCACGTGTGCATGAGCAAAGGGGTCCAGGCCCCCAGGAGGTACAGTCAAAATTGGGGCCCCCTAGATCCAGGGATTAGAGAAAACAGGGACCCCAGGATGGGAGCCTGGAATAAAAATCCTAAAGTCACATGGGCCACCAGAGGGGGAGCAGCCCCCATTTAAGAGCCAGGCCCTGGCCGGGGGCCCTCAGACCTTTGTTCACTGAATGAGTAAGGGAGGGGTCCTTTCTCCCCGAGGCTCCTTTGTGGCCACTCTGGCCACAGCAGGGCTACCTCTCCAGCCTCACCCACCCTCCCACCCGCCCACCTCTGGCTGTCTCCACCTCTCTGTCACTGGAGCTGCACTCACCCAGGCTGAAGAGGATGATGAACTTGAGGCAGACAAACTCCTGCCGGTCCAGCTGCAGTGCAAGCAGCTGCAGCACCAGCTCCTGCGCCCGCAACACCAGGCTGTGCAGCAGCGAGCCCGCCTGGGCGGCCACTGTGGTCAGCTCCACCTGGGGGCAGAGGGCACGGGGTGGGGGACAGTCAGAGGACGTGGGTCTGGGCAGGTGGCTCTCTGATGGGGGATGCAGGGCTGAGGGCATGGATTGGAGGTGCAGGTCAGATGGGTTGGCGTCAGGAGGGCCCAGCCTTGGTCCCGAGCCAGGCACGAGTGACATCTGCACAGCCCCGGGGACGCTGCCGGGCCCACCCTTCCGAGCTCTCCTCAACCCGCCAAGCCCGGAGCTGAGGCACCCACGTTCTGCCCGCGTCCACCCCTCCTTCACACACAAACCCCAGCACCAGGCCCAGCAGCCCCAGCAGCTCAGGGCGCCCCTCTACATGCTGGGAGGGGAGGGGTCGGGGAGGGCAGGCCTGTGTGGGGACACACAGACACATCCACTTGGCTTCCCAGAGCCCGCATGTTCACACCTACATGCTGGGTCACAGCTCAGCTCAGAGTCACACACACACACACACACGAGCACAGTCATGGGGTCGCCCACTCCATGAAGTGAAGTCACACACGTGTGCACACGGCCACACCCGCCCTTGTATGCTCACACTCACAGCAACACATACACCCATGTATGTGATCACATTTACGGGTTGATGGGAAGACAGTGACACCCACACACTGATGTGTGTAGAGATTTTGCGCAATAAAACACAGGCAGACACACACACACACACACACACACACACACACAAACAGGCATTCCCATGGCCACAGAGACTCAGCTGGCCTGCCGACACCACACTTCATGCAGACTGCAGGCACCTGCGCTCACAGGGAGCCCCAAAGACACCCCCCTGGGACCAGTGCTGCCTGTCCCGTCCTCCTGCCCCGATGGCCTGTGACACCGAGGCGAGAGTTGGAGATGAGCAGCAGGGGCCTGGGGGGGCTGGAGCTGGGAGCAGAGTCTGTCTTCCCCACCCCACAGCACCCACCGACCCCACAGCCCCTCCTGTGTCCCCACCTGAGAGTGGCGCTCCTGCCAGCAGGCTGGACCCTAGCCATCAACCCCCTTCTCTGCCTCCCTCCCTCCCTCTCTTTCCCTACAGCCCATCTCTCCAGGTGAGTCCTCCTCCGTGGCTGTGCCCCCGTGTCCCCGCCCTGGCCCCCCACCTCCCATCGTGACCCCTCCGCCTGCCTCCTCAGATACCACCTGGCCATGTCCCTCCTCCTCCTAAAGCTCTCCCCGGACCCCTGCTGTATCTGGACTTTCTACTCCCCAGATCCTCATTCCCTGCTCTAAGGGGCCCAAATTCCAACTCTGAGCTCTCTGGAGCCCTTTGCCCATTCATTCATTTTCATTCATTCATTCATTCATTCATTCGAGATTTAGGGCCTGCAAGGTTTTGCCCGCTAACCCAGCCCTAGCAACCGTCCAGCCTCCCTCATCTCTCACCTCATGCCACCCCCACACTGGCACCAGCAGGGCCCGGGGGCTCCACACTTCCACCCTCTCTGAGCCTGCGGTAGAGGTGGGGACTGCCCCCTTCATCCCTCATTCCCCAGCCAACTCCAGTGTATTATTTCCAGACCCAGGGCCACCATCACCTCCTCCTCCATGAGCCTCTCCTCACCATGCCCACACCCACTGAGCTGCTCCCCAAGAACAGGGCTCCCAGGGGCCGGTGCCTCTCAAGCCTGGGCCAGGGCTGCTCACAGAGGGTTTGGGCCAGTGGGTGTTCCATGAACGTGGGGAAAGGGCTGATAATTAGGGTGCCCAGAGCCAGCCCCGAGAGGCCTGGGTCCTCCTCTCCGGGGCCCTGAATCCTGGAAGTGCACAGCAGGGCCAGGGCGGGGCCCAGGGGCAGGGCCGAAGGACTGGTCACCTCCTGCCCGGTGACCAGCAGGATGCTGCCCTCCTTGCCGTGCTGGACCTGGCGGTAGATGTGGTCGAACACCAGCAGCTCGCTCCAGCAGTTCTGCAGCAGCGTCATCTGGTCGGCCACCTGGAAGGAAGAGGCACGCGGGGGGCCGGGCTCCAGCCAGGGTCCAGGGACCTTCCTCTCACCCCTTCTCCTCCCACTGAGACCCAACTAGGCGTGCGGCCTGGGCAAGCTAACCTCTCTGTGCCCATCTACCCAGATGTCTACGCTATCAAAGTGCAACAGAGGTCTGGCCAGTTAACAAAGGGGTGTTTGGGGGTTGAATGGGCCAGGCTTCAGGCCCCACCTCTGTCTTTTGTATGACTTTACGTAAGTCCTGGTAACCTTTCTGTGCCTCAGTTTTCTCATCTGTAAAGTGGGCAAAGTACTGAGCGGACAGTCCAGTACATGTTAGGTACGCCATACGTGCTAGTGACTAATGTCCATGGAGGTGCTCTGCAAAGGACTCCTACAAATGCCTGGCAAGGTTATTATTAATTTTAACCTTGTCCACATTTAAAAGCCTGTGGTCGGTCACACCTCTGGCAGCCCCAACTGCTCAAACAGGAGCCATGAGGGAGAAACCAAGGGCTTCCCCCCGGGCCTACGCAGAGCTCTCAGGCTCAGGAGGAGGAGGGAAGTCCCACCTGGCCTGCGGTCAGGCCCAGGGCATGAGCAGGGGGGCAGCAATGGCCTGGCACATGAAGCAGAAACGAACAGCAACAAGGGGCTGATTCCGAATGCCCAGGCTGCGGCCAGAGACACTCGGTGCAGGCGCAGGGCCAGCCCCTGTTTGGAGTGTCCTTTGACTCTGCAGGACTCAGAAGCAGAGCCAGGGATCCCCTGGCCCCAATCCCTATTTTTCAGCTGAGGAATCTGCCACCCGGAAAGGGCAAGAGACTCTCCCGGGATCACACAGAGGCAGGGCCAGGCCAGGGCCACGGCTGGCATTCCCGGTCCACAATCTCCACTGTGACAAAACGAGCCCTTCTGGGTATTCGGAAGCACACTGGGCGCTGCAGATGGGCCTGGGCAGACACAGCCCCGTCCCTCTCAGCCCGTGCCACTCACCAGCTGGCCACCATCGACCCAAAAGACACTTCTGGCGCACCTTCCTGGGCCGTGCCCTATGGCAAATGCAAACCACGACAGCTGACAGTCATTCCACTGCAGCCCTACAGCCCTGCGAGTTTCGTATAGTCGCCACCCGCATGACAGAGAGAAGAAACTGAACAGAGAGGCCACACAGCTCTGTCTAGTTCCAGATTTGCGCTCTTAACAACTAGGTGTGGAAGAGGACCTCTCACTCACCCTCCTTGCCATCCAGGAGCTCCTGGTCTCTCACAGGCTCCTTGCCTCCTCTACAGATCCTCTACCTGATCCCTCTCCTTCCTCGAGGCCCTCTCCACCCTCTGGATGCAGAATCTGCAACATCTCATGGCATCAGTTAAATGCCTCTGTCTTCACCAATACCTGTGAGGTCTGGGGAGGCAGAACTGGTGTTCAGCTCTTCTCTGGGCCCCAGAGCAGTGGTCAGAGGGGCTGATGACTGGCAAGGTGCTCCCCAAGACAAGCACAGAGAGCAGAGGGACCACTCCCCACCTGGGGCCAGAGACACAGAGAGGCCACTCCCCACCTGGGGCCAGGGGCTCAGAGGGGCCACTCCCCACCTGGGGCCAGAGGCACACAGAGACCACTCTCTACCTGGGACCAGAGGCTCAGAGGGACTGCTCCCCACCTAGGTGCGGCCCCCAGTCAGAGGGGAACTGGGCCAAGCCTAATGAACAGCTCTGTCTCGTAGGAGATAGAAGCACCCCGCTCTCTGTTCCCCTTCTCTCCTGGAGCGTCCCTGGGGCCTGTGTCCTCAGGCAGACAGAAGGGGAGAAAAGGAGAGGGAGAAGTCAGGAACTGCACACAGACAGACCTCCGGGCCCACATGGTGGAAAAGAGGGAGGTCTGTGTCCATTCCCTCCATCCACACCTCACCTCTGGGTCCAGAGCTCCCTCCAGCTCCCAGCAAAGCTTTCTTCCCAGAGCCCCTACCATCAGCCGTGGGCCCCCAGGCTCAGCCCTGACTGGGAGGGTCCAGGAGAGACTAAGGCCTGGGCAGGGGCTGACTCGGCCATCTCTCTGTATCTCTCCTCGGAAGTGCCAGCCCCCATGGAGCCGCGGTTTCCAGGAGGGAGCCAAGGCTCAGAGAGCACCTATCACTAGGCACGGCGCCCAGTGTGGCACAGGACACCTCACCCCTGCCCTGCCGACATTCTGCCCACATTACAGATAAGGAAACAGAGGCTTGCCGGAGGTAACACTCGGGCTTCAGGCAGCTGGGCTCTGCCCAGAGGTTCCTACCGGCCAGACTTCTGGGGACCTGAGAACCTCCTGAGACCTGGGAAGGAGGGGCCTGTCCAGGGGTCACACTGGCAGCAAGAAAAACTCAGGCCCACCGTAGGCACCCAGGTGGTGGTGCAGGGCCAGGCTTGTCCCCCCGCCCCTCGCAGGCCCACAGGAGCAGACACGCTTGCGCCCAGAACGAAGACACAAGGGGGTGGGGAGGTGGCGGAGGAGCGATAAGGGGTAGAATGAGGAGATAAGGCTTCAGGCCAAAAGCAGATGGGTCACGGTGACCCAGCTGGCCCAGCCCTGGGAGCAGGCTCTGTACCCAGACCTTAGACCCTGGATGGGGCAGCCCTGCCCAGTGAGGCTGATAGGGGTGCCAGGGGCACAGAGCCGCAATATGGTCGCTGAGGCTTTGGTGCCCCGTGCCCTGCATTCGAGCCCCCATCCGGCCATGCATCCTCCACCCTAATTTCCTGTTCTGTGAAGCAGGAAATGTAATTTCTCTCTTTTTTGGTTAAAACGTAAGAACACGCATTGGGATGTGTGGGAATCGGTGGACCTGCTGTTGGTTCTTACGTGGATGCTGCCCGGACGGGATCCCACCTGCCCCTTGGCGAAGCAGGTCTTGTACTCACTGCTTTCCTTGGGTGGACAGATGGATGCATAAAGACACCAAACTCCAAAACACTCCCCACACAGATGAGAATGCGCACGTGCGCACACGCACACACACACACACACAACCTCTTTTTATTTAAAAGAAAACCACAGGGCCATACCTGCCAACCCCCCTGCATGAGAAAGCAGGTGGCTAAGAGGTTCCTTTAACCAGGGAGTGTTGGTTTTCACTTTCCGAAGTTTCCTCCCTAAGCTAAAGGCTCCTCTACCCTCAGGCCTCCTTGCCGCCCTGGGAACAATGACATTTGCAGCCCCAGCCCTTGGGTCTCCCACCAGCCTGGCCTGTCTGCTGGACCCATCAGCCATCCATCCCTCCCGCCGGATCGCCACAAATCTTCCTGGAGCCTTGACGCTCTGCAGGCTGCCTCAGAGACCTGGTATTTATGGGTGCCAAGCTGACCTCCCTCCCAGCAGGGCCCCTCTGGAGCCCCCTGGGGTCCGATCGGTCTGGCTGTGAAGGCCGGTGGGCTGTGTAATTCTCTGGTGGCTGACACACCACGGGCTGGCCACTGCGCTCTGCCGGCAGAGTGGTCAGCGAGGTGTCATTTGTCAGCCCAGGACTGACAGTTACTGCCGCTTAAATGAAACCGTCTATCTGGGCAGTTAAATCTGCTGTCAGTGGGGGCCTCGGAGCTGGATGTTGAGGGTGAACGGATGTCAAGATGGGTCACTGGGCACTCCTGGCCCCCGCTGTCCCCCCGGGTCCTCCCTTGCATCCTCCCAGCCTGTCCTTCCCAGTAAGTGACCAGAGAGGCTGACTGCCTGGGCCCTGGGCACTGCTGCCCACCAAGCAGCAGGTACAGGTGAGTTTCTTCCCCCTCACAGGGAAAAAGTTGCTTTATAAGCGCAGGACAAAGTGACCCTCAGACGGTCCCAGAACAATCGTGTGCTCAGAGGAGCTTGGGTCCAATGTGTCTCTCCCTGCTGCCTCCCCGCCAAGGCCTGCATAAGCCTGCAGGCGTCGATTAAACAGTGTAGCTAAGGGGAAGAGAGGAAGGGTGCTGCGACCCCACTTCCTAAACTGCCCGCGCTCAGTTCTTCCCCTGTCCTGGCTCACTAACCCTTTACAACAATCCAATGGGGTGGACATTATTTCAACTCCTCCCATTTTCAAGATGAGGAAACTGAGGCCCGGAGGAGTGAAGTCACTTGCCCAAAATCATACAGCATGTAAGCGACAAAGCTGGAACTTGACAACAGGCCTCTCTGATTCTAGCCTTTGATATTCACTTCTGTGCTACTATCGAATCTATCATGCTGGGATTGGTGTGAGATGGAAAAATGGAGACGGAGGGACCCCCAAACCAGCTGGGAAAGAAGATGGGGGAGGAAGACCCCAAGAGGGCATTTGGAGCTCAGCATCGGACACAACTGGGCCCCTGGCACCCCTGAGAGCTCAGCTGAGACTCCAGGACTCCTCCCGAGCAGCAAGATGTCATCAGCATCAGAGGGCTGAGTGGGCCTCTGCTCAGAGCCCGAGCTCTGTCAGGGGAGCCCCTCCCTGACCCAGAACCTGGAGCCCCAGCCAGCCCCACAGCCATCCATCACCCACTGCCCAAGGACCCACTCCTGGTCCAGGCTCTGCTCTGGCCCTGCCAACCTCTCCAGCCCTGCTTCACAGGCCCATTGGAACTCCCGGAACACGATGCCTCTTCACATTTCGGGACCTTAGCCTCTGCTGTGCCCACTGCCTGGAATTCCCTGAACCTTCTCTACTTTCTAGAAAGGCACAGAACTGTTCTCTGACTTCCTTAGTTAGAGCTGTTTGCTCTCCCCCCAGGGTCCCCTCTGCCCCTTCCGTGGCTCTCAGAGCCCTGGGCACCTCGCACTGGCATTATCTAAGTGCATGTCTGACTTCTCCTCCAGGCTGGCAGCTTCCTGGGTCCAGATGATTTTAATGTCCCCAGTGTCCAGCCCAAGGGCTGCTCCACTCTCAGAGCCAGAGAGCCCCCTCTTCTGTCTGCTAAGATGTGTCCTGTCTGGAGGTGGGGAAATGAATGATCAGCCAGAAGAGACGCCGGAGTCACCCACACCCCTCCCACTTTTCTGTCTCCTCACCTCTGGACTTTGCAAAGAGACACCAGCCCAGGGTCCACTGGACCAGTGGAAAAGAACTTCCACATGGCTGACGAGAGGCGCTCTAAGGGCTGGGCTGGTACTTATCTGCAAGGCCCCTTTAGAGAAGCTGGTGACCACTGCTCATAATCCCGGGCTCAATTCAAAGACTTTGAGAAGGGGAAGCAGGAAGGTTTGGACCACGGAGAAGCCAGAAGCAGGAAAAAACACTCAGCAAAGCTGGGACAAAAGCCCTTCCCATCCTGCGTGAAAATCCCCGGGAGACTAGGAAGGCAGCCAGAGGAAGTGCCCTGCCCCTCAATCCAGGGTTCTGGAAGGCCGGGAATGCCCTGCTCCTCCTCCCCTCTGCACAGGGGGTGCATGGGAAGTCTGGAGGGAAGCTAGCAACCAACCCAAGGTGCTTGGGGTCCTCATCCCCACCAGGGCCTCCAGCCATGAGCAGAAGGCAGGTGGGAGTATTCAAGACCCTGCCTTTTGCCTCATCCAGTAGGTCGGACCAGAGAGGTGGGCAGTGTTGAGAAGGGGCTGGGGTGAGAAACCCACCCCGTGACAGACACATGGTACATCCCCAGGCCTCAGCCATGACAGGCGCTCCACGGTGGAAGCAGTAGCCACCACCATCAATCCTCAACTCCCAGATGGCCCAGGCCCCAGTCCCGCGATGCCCCTAGGGCTCGGAGCACCCACCCCCACCTACCAGCCAGGGCAGGCAGTGCCCCCAGCCCATCCGGCCTCATGCCCCTGGAGGAAGCCCAGGCCCGAGTGGCGTCAGCACTGACAATGCTGCTCAAGGCTGCAGTGGCCCCAGCAGGGGGGGCAACGGGCCCTGCTGTTTACACCCAGCCCCAGAACAGCCAGGGGGGCAGCCTGGGAAAGCTAAACACCAATAGCCCTGGGTGAAAGAGTGCCTGAACCCAGGCCAGGGAGGGGCAGGTCTTGGTCAGCTGGAGGGGCCTCTAGGGAGGTCTCAGAGAGCCAGGGCACTGGAGGGGCAGTTCTGGGGCCTCAGGCTCTTCAAGCCACTAGGTGGGAAGACTGGGAAGTTCTTTCCTATGTCTAGCCTCAGTTTCTCCTGCTGCTTTCCTGATTACTGTAGCATCAGGTACCTCGACCCAGGGGGAAAGAAGGCCATGCCATAGAGGAAGGCTGCCTCTCCAGGGAAGATCAGTGGCAGACCCTGGAATCCCCCACCCACCTACCTATCTAGCTTCCTGAACGCCCACACACATGCACATGACCATCCAGCATACGCAAGATTTGCAGAGGCAGGAGGATCTTTCACCTTAGCTGGGAAGGAGAATGGCCCACAAATGCCCCAAACTCTAAAACACTAAGCCCCCATCTGTGTGTGACACTGGAGGCTGGCAAGGATTGGCAGCCTCCGTGAATGGGAGGACAGGATGGGCCGGACCCCCTTCCCAACACTAGGCTGAAGCCTGGGGAGGCAAGACAGTCTCCCAAGGACTCAGCTAGTCCTTTGAGGTAGCCCAGGGTCTCAGAGAATGAGGGAAATGAGTACTGAGAGAGCCCCAGAATAGGGAGCCCCAGAGGCTGAAGGGATTGCAGAGACACCAAGAAGCAGAGAGACAACATGCAAGGGAGAGACACAGTAGGAAGAGACAGAGGCAGAGATCAAAGCAGCAGTGGCTCCTTGAGCAGAGGCTCAAGGAGGAGAGAAGGAGAGGGAGGGAGTGGGGACCCAGGAGGCTGTGATGAGTGGAAATGCTCCTTAATGTCCCCAGGGTGGCCTCTGGGTCCCCAGGTACTGCCTGAAGCCAGTGGGAAGGATGGCCCTATCCAAAGGACAGTCGGGAGGACCATGATGCAGGGCCAGCCGGGCGGGAGGAGAGACTCACCTCCAGCTCCTTGAAGACCATGCACCTGCGTGCCCAGTCCACGATGGAGATGAAGGTCTGGTCGGCCATTCTGCACAGGAGGCCGAAGGCCGCCGGCTGGTCGGGGCGGCTTTTGGTGGGCTCCTGCAGGCAGCCCAAGATGCGGGCCCGCACCTGGTCCTCATCCGGCTCCAGCTGCAGCAGCTGCAGGATAAGCTCAGGCACGTTGGGCCCTCCAGAGAAGGGCTCTGGGTAGCCGTACGGCAGCCCAGGCTGTTGGGGGCTGGCATAAGGCTCCGGGTACTCAGACTTGATGGCACGGCCAGGAAAGGCAGGGTAGAGGTAGCCAGCCAGTGGCCCGTGGGCACCGGGCACGGCCATGGGCAGTGCTGGGGCCCCAAAGTCGCCCAGTGGCCCAGCAGGTGGACCGGTGGCCAGGCCCTTGGGCTCAGGAGCATGCAGGCTGGGAGGCAGCATGTAGTCCGGTGCGGGAGGGGGCGGCGGGGGCACCCCCATCGGGGGCCCTGTCTCCAGCTTGAAGCCATTGGCCCGAATCTGTGCCTTCTTCTGCTGTTTCAGGGCCCGGTCCCGCTTGTACATCGGCCCAAACTTGTTCCGGCCACCCCTCATACGGTCAGCGCGCACGGCTGTGGGCAGGGGCAGAAGGTCAGACTCACCCTCTCCAAGCCCCCTTCCATGCTGCCCCACCACAGATCCTTTCCAAACAAATCTGACTGCTCTCTCCCCTGCTCAACACCCTTTCATGGCTCCCACTGACCACAGGGGAAGTCAGTCTCCTTTGCGTGGCATTCAAGGCCCTGCTCAGCTTTTCAGGCAATCCCTGCTAAGACCCCTCTCCTTCCACTCCACCTAACTCACCTCCACTCCTCTGTTTGACACATCTCCTTCCTCCTCCACCCTGCCTTTCATTTTCCTTCTGACTCAAACTTTTTTTTTTCTCTTGTGCTTGCTGAACACCCAGCCTCAATGTCACTACTTCCAGGAAGCACTCCTGGATTCATGCAAACGGACTCTATTGTCCTTGCCCCAGGTGCCCTGTCCTTGCCCACTCTTATCATGCTGAGTGGATCATGCCATGTGCTCCTGCGGGCTAAGTTCTGGGCTCAGGTGTCCAGCACAAGGCCTGGCAGGGAGATGGTGACCGGAAGGGGACCCTGGTCAGCCTTGTTCACCGCTGGCCCCAGGGTCCAGCTGTTTGTTGACTGACTGCCTGACTGTTGAGCTCCTGCTTCAAAATGACTCAAGTATCCTTCACTGGCTGCGAATGTGAAGCCAAGTTTAGAGCTGGCCAAGGCTCTATGCTGGGGGAGGGGACCTCTCTTGCCAACTAGAAGCTCCTCCGCCTGGCGAGGAATGTGTCATCAGCCAGACCCAACAGGTACATCTCTGCAGCTGGAGTGTGCCCCCCGCCCCTGCTCAGACAGGGCCCCACCCTGGGATCTGGGCGAGGCGAAAGAGCAGGAGAGAGGGGGTGGTGCTCAGCAGGGATGATGGCTGGGGGGCCGCCTGGCCAATCTTCCTGCCCCCTGGGGTGGGCAGCGCTGTGCTGCTCGCAGGCTGCACGGGAGTTTCTATTGCCCACAACAGCCAGCTATCTGGCCCCTTGGGACCTGGCACTAGGGGCATGGGCTCTGGGGACAGGATAGGATGTCCCCCTCCCATCCAGGAGTCCTTTCTCCAGGTGGCAGGGCATGTGGTCCACCACTCTCAGAGCCACCTGGGGCTTTCTACACTGTTCCAAGACCTTAATCAACCACTGCGTGTTCAGCACACAGTCCAGTGACCGGCCACCTCCAGAAGCTCAAATCTTTCCTGCCAAAACTTACCTCCTCCTCTCTGGGCTGAGAGCTGGGGTTGAGGGTAGGGAGGCAAAGAGGGGCCTGGGTTTCTTGGGGGCAATTCAATTGTCCCCCACTGCCCGGCCCCCTCAGGGCCTGGCTAAGAACATGACGGGAAGGAATCTCACTGGCTGAGCCAATAAACTAGAGAGCCCTTCGGATGGACGGACAGACAAGCAGATGGGCAGCTGAATGTGTGGGGGCTGGGCAGTGGTGGTGGGCAGAACCTAATGGAAAGCGTGATGGGCTTGACAGCTAACCTGCGGCAATGAACGCCTAGGCACCTTCAGCTTGCCTACACCGATCCCCACACTCACTCTCTGGAGGAAGGCGCTGCCGTTAAGCCCATTTTTCTTTTCTTTCTTTCTCTTTCTGCCTTTTCTTTTCTTTCTTTTTTATTTTTATGTACTTATTTTTTGAGACAGGGTTTCCCTCTCGCCCAGGCTGGAGTGGAGTGGTGTGATCATAGCTCACTGCAGCCTCGACTTTCCAGGCTCAAGTGATCCCCCCACCTCAGCCTCCTGAGTAGCTAGGACTACAGGCACATGCCACCACGCCCAGCTACTTTTTTATATTTTATAGAGACAAGGTTTCTCCATGTTGCCCAGGCTGGTCTTAAACTTCTGGGCTCAAGTGATCCTCTTGCCTCAGCCTCCCAAATGCTGGAATTACAGGCATGAGCCGCTCCATCCGGCCAAGCTCATGTTTCAGATGGGAAATCTGCTGTTTAGAGAGGTTAAGGGTTTTGCCCAATGTCACCCAGCCTGACTGACAGTGCGGGCACTGGGACTTGGCCTCTGCTGGCTGGGGTTGGGTATTTTGGGGGGATGGGGACCTCCTCACAGAGGGAGGAGCTCTGCCGACCCTGTGCTGGGGCCCTGGCAGGGGCTGGGGAAAGAATCATCTCCATAGGGTTCACTTTTGGATACTTCTCAGCCCAACCCAGGCTGGCCTTGCCAGCGTCCCTTCCCCGCCCGAGGCCCACCCAGCGCCAGCGCCCGGTTCTCTTGCAGCGACTGGGCCCTAATGTCGCACGAGGGGCCTTCGCGAAGGCCAATGGTACTATCCCCTCAGCCCCTCTCCCACCCCCACCCCCTACCCCCTCAGGCTGTCGGGGGTCAGGGGTCGAGGCCCGCGCGGCGCGCACCTTCCAGGCGCATCCCCACCGTCAGGCACTTCTGGAAGCGGCAGAAGGGACAGCGCTTGCGCTGCGTCTTGTCGATCTTGCAGCTCTGGCTCTCGGTGCACGTGTAGTGCTTGTTGTTCTGCACCGTGCGCTTGAAGAAGCCCTGCGGGAGCTGAGAGTCAGCGGGGCCCCGCAGCGCCCGTCTGCCGCACCCCTGCCGCGCGCTCGCCGCTCACCTTGCAGCTCTCACACGTGAGCAGTCCGTAGTGGTAGCCGGACACCTTGTCCCCGCACACGGGGCACAGCTCGTCCAGGTCCTCGTCGTACGAATAGTCCATGCCCGCGGCGTCCGCCTGCGGAGGGACAGCGGGTCAGGGCGGGCCGGCGAAGACCGGCAGCCTGGGGTCCCCGCGGCCGCCGCCCCAGCCGCTGTCGCCGGCCCGTCGCGTAATCCCCTCGCTGTGCCCAGGCGCTGCCGCCGGCACCCACCGAGCGCCCCGCGCAGCGTCCCGGGGTGGGTCCGGTGCAGTCCCCGCGTCCGGCCTTCCCCCGCCAGGCCCCACGCTCCCGCCCCGCCCGGGGGGCTCCTCCCGCGCGGACCCCGTCGCGCCCGATCTGGGGCCCTCGGGTTCGATGCTCTTCGATTGGGATTCGTTTGTCTGAGAACAAAACCCCGATTCTGAGAAAAGAAGATGGGCTCAGCTGCGGGGAAGACGCCAGGGGACCCAGGAGCGCTGGGGCGCCCGGCCCGGGTGTTCTGGGAACCCGACAGAGACGAAGGAGGCAGAGACAGAGTCCGGGGGAGCCAGAGATGGGAAGAAACTCTGGCGAGAGACAACGACCGACGCCGCCGGGCGCAGACACGAGGCCAGTCCGAGAGTGCCAGAGACACAGACACTGAGACGCCCAGCTAGAGAGAACCCGGCGGGGACGAGGCACAGGGAGGGATGGAGAGAGACAGGGAGACAGAGAGAGAGAGAGAGAGAGAGAAACGAGGGGTGGGGGACTGGATCAGAGACTCGGAGAGACAGCGGAGGCCCGAAGAGAAAACCCAAGAGAGACTGACGCAGAGCCAGAGACACAACGATAGACGACAGACAGAGACGCCGAGACGAGAGGAGCCCGGGAGAGACGAGGCCGGGGAGCTACAGAAACACGGAGAGAAAACCTGGAGGCGGAAGCGCCCAGCCCGAGGGTCGGGGACAGAGGACGCGCGGAAACCCGCGGGGCAGGAGCCCAAGCGCCAAGGCGAGGCCCCGCAGGGTCGGACCCAGACGGGGGCCCGGGCCGCAGGAGGCGGAAAACGACGGCGCCGGGACCGAGAGCCCGAAAACGCAGAGCCGCCGGGACCCCCTCCCCGGGGGAGACAAAGCCGCAGCAGCGACGGCAACGGGAGGCGCAGCCCGAGCCGCCGCTGCCACCGGGACGTCGGGCGGGGAGACCTCGGGCGGGGGTCGGCGGGCTCCGGGAAGCCGAGCCCGAGGCGAGGGAGCGACCTAGGGCGGAGAGGCGAAGTCCCGAGGAGGGAAGCGCGAGGAGCCAGGGCCCGGGACGCGAGAGGGGGCGCGACGGCGGCTGCGGTCGGCCCAGCGCCCACCTGGTCGCTCTTGCGAGCAGCGCCCCGCGTCCCGCCCGCGCGGAGCCCGCACTTCTCGGCCGCGCCGCCGCCGCCGGCGAGGAGCCGCACCCGGGCGCAGCGCCGCCCGCCCGCGATGACGGCCGCTCGGGCCGGGGGCGGGGAGGCGGGGGCGCAGGGCTGGCGGCGCGGGGGCCTCGGCTCCCCCCTCCCGCCTCCCCGCCCCCCATCCTGCCTCCCTGTTCCCCCCCGCACCGCCGCCGGGGCCGCTCCGAGGCGCACCTGGGACCCGGGCCCCTCAGCCGCCACCGCGCCCTGCGCCAACCCGCCGCGGCGGGGCCGGGGGCCGGCCCCTCTATATCGGCGCGTGCGGTATCCGGGGGCGGAGGCCCGGTCGTGTCCTCCCCCCCAGCCCGGCCCGCGCCGGCACCCTCTCCGCAGTCCAGCTCGAGTCTTCGCCCTCATCCTCTAGGCCCCCCAGCAGCAGCCCGGCTCCCCGGACCCCGAGCGCGGCCAGAGAGCTGCGGAGCCCGAGTGCCCCGCGATCTGGGCAGGTATAGGGCTGTGGGGGCCTTGGGTCACCCGCCTGCAGTGGGAGGAGGCAGCTCCTGTCTGTGAACCCAGCTGGGTCGTGGCGAATGCCACGCGGGTGGCTGGTCGCACTACAGCGTGGAAGTGGGTAAGGGCGAGTGGCGACCGTGGCCGAGGCTCGGATTCACGGGTGGAAGCCAGATTCTCCCATGGGCCCCGCCACATCTCCTCACTCGAGCCTGTAGCAGCTCTCTCCCCGTCTCGGGTCTTCAGTTGCCGCATCTGTGAAGTGGGTAGATGACTGCTCTTCCTCGCTAAGGGTGGGTCGTGAGGATGAACCCAAGCAGTAGGGGCAAAGCACGCGTGTGGCCTGGCGGAAGCGCTCAGTGGCGCCCCTCTGGGGAGATCTGGGGCGAACCCCTTCTGCTCGCTAGCCTCAGTTCGCTGGGCTGGAAATGGGACTCGTGGAAATCCCATTTTACAAATGTCCGAGGCCTGGGGGGACCCGAAGCCTCTACGGGCGCAGGAGCTGGGAGAGGAGCCCGGAGACAGGGCCCCGCTGCTCCCCTCGGAGCTCTCACGGGGGGTGGGGCGAGGAAGAAAGCGCTGGGCGGCCTTGGGGACAAAGGGGTTCCCGGGCCTATGGGCCAAGCAGTTGCTCTGGGCTAGGGACCATCCGCGGGGCCACTGTTTTTCAGTTGGAGAAACGGACCCGAAAGGAAGGGGCCTACTTGCATCCTGCCTCCGCCCCCGCTGGCACCTGGGGTCAGAGAGAGTTTGGGGACCATGAGGCCAAAAAGCTGCGATCTTCAAGCAGGAAAATACCGCAATTTTGCATTGACAGCGGCGCAACCCACCAAAAGGCTCCATCTGGGCTCCCGCCCGCCTGGAGGCCTCGGGCTTCGGTTGGAGCTGGGCCTGCGGCTTGCAAGTTGTGGCCAGAGACCCCCCGCGCAGACCGCACTCAGCTGGCTCACCCACAGAAGGAGCAGAACCCGCAGACTAGCTGTGCAAGCTCTGGCAAGTCACTTCGCCTCTCTGAAACGAGAGCCTCAGTTTCTCCGAGCATAAAGTGGAAAATGTTGGCTTTACAGATGGGGTACTGCGGTTTCCATGCAAGAATCTTGGATGAGGAGGGAAGAAAGAGCCAGAGACCCTGTTAATCGTACCCCCCGCACCCCCAAACCCCTGAGAAACAAGAGCATCTGCCCGAGCTGGAGGTGGGGGTCACTGCCGCCTCTGAACAGCTCCCCACCACAATGGAGCCCTCAGACAGTGACTGCAGGAGCGAAGGGGGTTGGTGGATGATGGGCTGGGGTGCCCCAGTCGGCTGTTCTAAGGTAGAGCTCACCCGAGGTCTCCTGGAAACCTGGAGCTGGACACAGGCCCCAGCCGCCCGGGTTGGGTGGGGGCTGGGCTCAGGCCCTTCTCCCTCTATCTCCAACCCCCTCTCCCCGAGGGTTTCTACTCTCACCGGCTGGAAGCCCATGGCTCCTCTGCACTCCAGGCTCCAAGGCACCCACCCCCACAGGTTCCAGGTTCCAGCCCACCGCCTGGGGAGTTCCAGCCCCTCATCCACCCACCCAGGGAGGGAAACCTAGACCTGGCCCGGCCGCAGAACCCAGGCTGACAGATGGACGCCGGAGACAGACACACGGATACACAGCAAGACTCAGAGAGAACCACAGAGACAACACAGAAACTCAGGTGGGGGACAGAGGCCCAAGACAGGCCCAGAGCCCTCCAGACCCACTCACAGACCTCTAGGCTCAGACCCACACAGCCTGGTGGATGCTTGGCCAGAGACAGCAGGACACCAGCGGACCTCCATGGGGCTTGTGGTCACAGGCCTGGCTCCTCCCATCGGCAGCCCAGGGAAGAAGAGGGGGTAGCATGGTGGGAGGGTGAGTCTGGGAGACCCCTGGCACCTTCCCTGCCCAGAGCAGGGGGCACCGGTCACTAAGTGGAGCAGGCAGTGGCCGGCCCAGGCTGCAGGGAGGCACTGCAGAAGGAGGCTGGCCATTAGAGGCCTGGGCCAAGGCCCTCACTTACGAAGCGGAAGCAGCGCTCTCACACCGGATGAGGGTGGCAGTGGGCACCAGGGGTCCAGGGGGAGGCTCCGGCAGCCCAGGTGGGACGGTGGCGACTGTGGGTGCGCAGAAACCCCCTCACACCACGGCGGGCGGCAGCCGGACGGCAGGCTGGCCCTGTCCGTCCGTCCTCCTCCTCCTCCCCGCCCTGGTGGGGGGGCCACCGGAGGCCCAATTGGTCTCTGCCCCCACGTGACTCTGCAGGCCTCTCGCCTTCTTTGTTGGTGTTTCTCTTCATTTACGTCTATTTTTTCTCCTTCTCCTAAAAGAAAAAAAATACCCCTATCTATCTGGGGGCTGAGGGTGGGGGCGGAGGCCAAGGCACTGCAGAGGCCTTGGCCAGCTGGCTGTTCCAGGCCCGCTGTGGGAGCCCAGAGGCAGGGACCCCACAGAGGCGGGTAGGCAGCCCCGCTTGTTAGAAACCGGGTGGGAGTGGGGCTTGATTTATGGGCTGCTCCCCCACCCAGCCTGCCGCCTGCTCCTCTCTCCTTGTGAATGGCTACCTCCCTGGGGCCTGGCCTGGCATGGTCTGGCCCAGCCCGGACATTGGAGTAGAATCAGGACAGGCCAGTGCAGAGGCAAGGCCATGGCGACTTGACTAGGCGGCCTGCTGCTTCCACCTCTTTTTACTCTTCCATCAGGTGGAAGAAGAGGGGGGCCAGAAGGGGAGCAGGTGAGCGGCCTGGACACCTGGTGCATGCATGCCGCGGTGGCCTCTGAATGTCCTCATCTGCTGTGGGCTGCTGATGTTCCCAGTCGATGGCTGGAAAAACTGAGGCTGGGCTGAGACTGCCTCTGAGGCCAAGTGGTGGCTATAGTGGCCCCAGGTTGAACCAAGTATGAAGCTAGTCCAGGATAGGACAGGTAGCAGGAAGGGGCCTTTATCTAGAAGGCTAGGCCTCCCTAGACAACCTGGGACGTCCCCATCCAATCTCTGGGCCCAGATGGGCTCTGAAATATCCTGGTCCTGTAGGGCCTGGGTTGCAGGGCGTTGTGCCGTTCCCACGGTGACTGGATCTTTTGTGTGTTCCTCTGTTTGTCTCACATTTACTGAGCACACACTTAGGGGTCAGGCACTGTTCCAGGCACCAGGGATCCCATAGGAAAAAGAAGAAAAGTCTCTGTCCTCAGAGGATTTACCTCCGTGCCTTTCATCTTGGGAGAGCAGGGAGGGGCACACGGTGACTATGGGGCAGTCACTGTTGAGAACCACCCCTCCTCCCACATATCCCTTCATTGGAGGAAATAAATAAATCACACCCAACACCTCACTTATCTGGAACAAGAGGGACTTTTCTGGATAAGTGAAGTGAAGCCAACTCTCCCTGTATATATTTTTTCATGGAAGGCCACTGAAAAAGTAGAAACGCCAACTATATTTAAAACCTAGTATGTGTTTTCCAGCCAGTCACTGTGGCTCATGCCTGTAATCCCAGCACTTTGGGAGGCCAAGATGGGCGGATCACCTGAGGTCAGAAGTTCAAGACAAGCCTGGCCAACATGGCAAAACGCCATCTCTACTAAAAATAGAAAAATTCGCCTGGTGTGGTGGCTTGTGCCTGTAGTCCCAGCTACTTGGGAAGCTGAGGCAGGAGGATCGCTTGAACCTGGGAGGCAGAGGTTGCAGTGAGCCAAGATTGCGCTACTCCAGTCCAGCCTGGGCGACAGAGTGAGACTCCGTCTCAAATAAAATAAAATAAAATAAAACAAAATTAAATAAAATAAAAATAAAATAAAATAAAACCTAGTGTGTGTTTTCCTCATTATGCCACTTAAAATTGTGTGTGAACATACAACAATAATACTGATAGCCTGTAGTCCCGGCTACTCGGGAGGCTGAGGCAGGAGGATGGTTTGAACCCAGGAGTTGGAGCTGCAGTGAGCTATGATTATGCCACTGCACTCTAGCCCGGGCAATAGAGTTTTAATAATTAATAATCATTAATTCAATAATAATAATTTTTATAATATAATTTCACCAACAGTCATAGCTAACTGATCGAATATATTCCACCTACAATGTAACAGACAACTTATTCCTCAATGTGCATGACCTTGTAATTATGTCTTTTTCACCTAGAGAAGTTCTTACAAGATATACTTCTCTTGCATATGGCTGAACGTAACTAGTCTCCCTATTTTAATATTCTTTTTTTTAGTGTCCCTATTTTGTTTTATGTCTTTCGAGACAGGGTCTTGCTCTGTTACTCAGGCTGGAGTGCAGTGGTACCATCATAGCTCACTGTAGCCTCGACCTCCTGGGCTCAAGCAATCCTCTTGCCTCAGTCTCCTGAATAGCTGAGACTACAGGCACATGCCACCACACCTGGCTAAGTTTTGTATTTTCTTTTATAGAGATGGGGTTTCGCCATGCTGCCCAGGCTAGTCTTGAACTCCTGGGCTCAAGAAATCGGCCGCCTCGGCCTCCCAAAGTGCTGGGATTACAGGCGTAAGCCACAGCACCTGGCCTTAGTGTCCCTATTTTTTTTTTTTTTTTTTTGAGATGGAGTCTCACTCTGTTGTCCAGGCTGGAGTGCAGTGGCACAATTTCAGCTCACTGCAACCTCCGCCTCCTGGGTTCAAGCAATTCTCCTGTCTCAGCCTCCCAAGTAGCTGGGATTACAGGCACCCGCCACCGCACCCGGCTAATTTTTGTATTTTTAGTAGAGACGGGGTTTCACCATTTTGGCCACGCTGGTCTCAAACTCCTGACCTCAGGTGATCCACCCACCTCGGCCTCCCCAAGTGCTGGGATTACAGGTGTGAGCCACTGCACCTAGCCTAGTGTCCCTATTTTAATGCAATGATTTTGTTTCTGGACTAATATCACTCACCCTCTGAATTTAATAAGAAATATCCCAGCAAGGCCAGGCGCAGTGGCTCACGCCTGTAATTCCAGCACTTTGGGAGGCCGAGGCGGGCGGATCAGGAGGTCAGGAGATCGAGGCCATCCTGGCTCACACGGTGAGACCCCGTCTCTACTAAAAATACAAAAATCAGCTGGGCCTAGTGGCGGGCGCCTGTAGTCCCAGCTACTCCGGAGGCTGAGGCAGGAGAATGGCGTGAACCCAGGAGGCGGAGCTTGCAGTGAGCCAAGATTGCACCACTGCACTCCAAGCTGGGCAACAGAGCAAGACTCCGTCTCAAAAAAAAAAAAAATATATATATATATATATATACACACACACACACACACACACACACACATATCCCAGCAAATACCCACCACTAACATGTCACATACATGTAACAATAACAAAATCATGAATCTTTGCACCTCATTTAATAGGCGACCTTATGAAGTGGGGTCTGCTTTGTCCGCCTTCTTAAACAAGACAAACAGGTCTCTCTCCACACCATGACGCCATAGACGGAACCAGCCTGGCTTTGTCCTAGTCTCCTGGTGAGTCCTTGAGCCCTGAGAAGGAGAATTGCTGGCAGAGTCTCTGGATTAAATCCCAGTTCTACCACTTTCTAGCTGTGTGACCTGGGACCAGTCACTTCCCCTCTCTGGGCCTTACATCTTCTCTATAAAATGGGGATGAAAGGAGACAATATGTGTAATATATTCAGTGGCTGGCTGGTATGTCATGTGTGCTCAATAAGTGTCAGCAAAACACAAACAAACAACCAGCTGAAGGACTGGATGATCTGTCCTCAGAGGCCCTTTCCCTGTTGAGTCTGAAATTACAACATCATCATGGACACCGTTTGCCCTTCTGTGATGAGCGCCTCACCCCAGCCTGGGGAAGCCTCCAGGAAAGGCTTGATTTATCTCTGGGTCCACAGCAGCCCACGTGGAGCAAGCGTTGGAACTTGCTGAATGACCACTTTCCTCCGCACTTGTAGGTAGAGCTCTGCTGCCTGCTCCATGGGTCCTGTCTCCTCTGACGGCATCAGTTGTCACTCAAGGCTGGGTGCTCCTCATCCCCTAACCAACCCTGGCCACAGTCACTGGTACCCCCTTCCTCTGTGCTGCCCCCTCCCACCCTCAGCCAAACTGGGTGCTCTATGGGGACAGGGGCAGCCAGGGGTTACCAGCGTGCTGGGAATGGCAAGGCCCCAACCCAGAAGTGCCCCCCTATGTGCCAGGTCCCCAGCTAACCACTCCACACCTGCAGTCAGTCTCGAACCTCTCCGGCATTCTGGGAGGTAGGTAGTAATTCCCTCTCAACCCCCGATAGCAGCAGTTAAGAGAGGAGGAAAGTCAGGCTTAGAGAGACCAGGCGTCTTCCCAAAGTCACCAGGCGAGGGTGTGATGGGACCAGTGTTCAAATCCCAGCAGTGGAGTCCAGAGCCCAGGCCTGCAGGCTGACTCCTCTCCACCCTGCCAGAGCCCCTGGGTGGCCTGTCCTTTCCTTCAAGCTCTAGCCCTGGTGGTCCCAGGCCACTAGACCCACCCAGAGGGGAAAGCAAAGGAGGGGTGTAGTCCTGACTCAGGCGCCCCCAACCTCCCTCCCCAGGCAAACAAAGCCCAGGGTCTCTCTCCTAAGTGGGGACTTTCCCAAAGTGCCAGGCCCATTTCCTGGAGGTGGGATAAGGAACAAACAAACCAGAGGCCCAGAAACTGAAACAGAGAGAGGGACAGAATCATCAGGCTGCAGAGTGGAAAGGTGGCCAGAAAAAGAGAGAGAAGCTGCAGAGGCGTGGGCAGAAAATATGAAGAGAGAGAGAAAGGGGAGACCCAGTCGGAGGGAGGGAGGATGACAGAGAAATTCAGAGTGGTGAGGGTTGGGGAGAGAAGAAATGAGAGCGAGAAGAAATGAGGAAGAGAGAGAGAGTAGGGATGAGAGAGATTCAGACGGAGAGAGAGAGACTGAGGCAGAGAACGAGAAGCGGGAAAGGCCGGAGCCTGGAGAGCTGGAGGTGGAGGGAGGGTGGATGTGGAGACCCCGTGCAGGGCAGCGGAGGGGGCGGGCCTGCTGGCGGCAGCAGAGGCTGTTTCCGCTGCACCCCTTATCAGCCTGCTGCCAGATGTTCAGATCCGATGCCAATGTCAGAGAAGTCCATAGTGCTGGGTCAAGGCCGTGGCCAGCAGGAGCCTCAGCTGCAGTGTGGGGAGGGGGGCTAGGGGCCTGCAATAGACCTGCTCACTCTTCCCCCTCTGCCTGGTGGCTATCTGGGCTGGACCACCTCATGGGGATGGGAAAGGCCAGGTGCCCCTGGGGCCAATTCTCTAGACTGAGAGCAGGGACTTGTGGAGGCAGATTGGGGCTCCTGGCAACACGTGGACACATACATCTTTGCACATTCGAGAAAGCACGTGGACACACACTCAGGCACATGAGTGCACAGTGCCACATGGGGACAGCTCACAGAGTGCAGTGAAGAGCTGCACCCCCGCAGCACTCCTCAGCACCCCACAGCCTGCTAGAGCCCCTGCTCTGCGTGTTCAGCTTAGGGCCCCTACTCCCCCAACCTCTCACCTGACCCAGGACTGCAGCCCGCACTGGAGAAGCAAGGTAGGAGCCTCTTTGTGGCTGGTACTAGTCCTAGGGCCCACACTGCTCCTCTGTGAACTGGATGCACCCAGAACCTGCTGCCCCCAGGGCTGGGCAGAGGACCTGGGACCCTTAGAACATGAGGCCTGGGGGAGCCCCCGTAGGAGATGCAGAAGGTGGCATCTGGCAGAGCTGGGCTCCAGCCTTGGGTCTGGCCTCTCCACCAGGCTCCTGGAGCGTGCAGTGCAGCTGGGGCCCCCAGCCTGGGGTAGCTTATCTCTCGGTGCACACGCTTGGCCCTCAAGGGGTGACCCAGCCTTGCTCCCCACATTCCACTTCAGCCACGCAGCCGGTGGGCGCCCCCACAGCCCCAAGACAGGGCCTGTGCTTGGAGGGTGGTCAGGAGCCATCATGCTGCACCACCCCCTGCTCTCGGCTCCAGCCCTGCACAGCCATCTCTGGTGTCTCTTCGCTTGTCTCTGCTTTCATCTCTGTCATGATGAATCTGTCACTGTCGGTATCTTAATCATGTTCTAATTTGTTTCTCTCTGCTATTTTCAGCCTCCTAGTCTGTTTTTCTTTTCTCTCTCTGGGGTCCTTGAATGGGGCCACATCTAAGGATACTGACACTCTTCTTTCTAGCTCACAGTGGCCAGCTGAGTGGGAATGTCTATGAGAACTCGGGCTTGGGTGAGGGACAAAGGGCTTCAGAAAGCAGAGACCTTGGAACTGTAGTGGGTGAGCTGGGGCAGCCCAGGGAGCCCAAATTCAGGCCCCCTCCCACCCACTGCTAGGAGTCAGCCTGGATGATGGACACTGATAGGGCCTGGTGCTGGAGGGCTCCCCCATGTAGTGGAGAAGCCTGGGGGTGGCAGCAATGGGGAGGAAGCTGGGGCTGGAGGTCTCCCAGCCTGAGAGCCTCCTTCCTGTTTGTAGGGAAGTCACTGCCTCACAAACCTGCTAGCGGGAGAAAAGGGAGGCCATGGGGACTTCCGGGAAGCTGGCCAAGGGCCCCAGGCTACCCTCCCTGTGCCCACAAGGGGCCCTCTGGCCCTGGCTTAAAATAGTACAGTTCCTCCTGTAATGGTGCTGGGCCCAGCCCAGACCTCAGAGGGCTGCTGGCTGGCTGCTCGTGCTGCTGGCAGAGGCCCGGGTACCCAGCCCTCCTCAGATTGTGGCTGGAGGCTTTGTCTTGGTAACATGGGTGGGAATGGGGAGTTGCAGAAAAAGCATGGGTTCCTCAGTCAGAAGCCCTGGATTCAGGTCTCAGCTCCAACACCGACTAGCCGTGAGACTTTGGGCTGGTCCATGTTGCCTCCCTGAGCCTCAGTTTCCACTTACGGAAAACAGGGTGAGCACCTGGCTTTTAACCTGAACGAGACCACGTATGTAGCTGATGCTTATGGACCTTGCCACACATAAAGTGGACACTCAAAAAATGGGAGTTCCTTTTGCCTCCAACTCACCTGAGGAAGTGCCTCCTGGAAGCACTCCTCAGTACCTACACTGCTCCTAGGACTGGGTGTTGAACAAGGGTTTGTGGAGAGGCAGCATGCAGGGAGGGCAAGGATGGGGCTGTGGTCTCCATGGTGAGACTTGTTGCCAAGGGAACAAGACTCCAAGAGCCCCGGGTCTGGCAGTTGGGCACTTTTGCCATAGGATCTGAGAGACTGATTACCACTGTGGACCTAAAACCCTGATGGGCAGCCAGGCCAAGGCTCCTGGCTCTGCTAAGTTTCTGCTCTTGGGGTGTAGGGGCGACAGCTCCCCGTACCTAGCCTCCTTTCATGTATTGATTTCACTGAGACCCAACTTTAAGCCAGCCACACCCAATCTTCCTTAACACTGCCCCCTGTCCCCCAGGACACAGGTACCAGCACCTCCATTTGTCTGACAGGGAAAGTGAGGATCAGAGAAGCATCTGTCTGGGTCAAGGTCACATACAACCAGGAAGGGCAAGAGCTGGAATGAGAACTCAGGTGGTGAGATCTCTGGTTGACGTGCCTGCTGTCTCATAGACTGCTTGAAGGAAACGACCCCTGGAAAGAGCTCTGTGTAGTCAGACTCAACCTCATCCCAGCACTTTCCCCTGCCATCATTTCCAGGGGCTTCTGTCTTCAGACTCTGACTTAATTCGGAGTAGCCAGCCTTCCCTGTTTCTTCAGGTATGCAGATGGTCTTACGTACCTCTGAGGGTTTGCACAAGGATAAGAATCGCAGCACAGATCCTGCCGAATAGTAGGTGCTCAATCGATGCCGGTTTATATTCATTCCTGACATCTTGCCAGTTATGTAACCTCAAGCAAATGACTTACCCTTTCTGGGCCTCTGTTTTCTTATCTGTAATATGGGATCATTATAGCATTAACCTCATCGGGTTGCTCTGGGGAATCAGTAGTACTCTAATGCACACAAAATACTTAGCACAGAGCTTTGCTTTGTTTTCTAGATGTTACTTTATTATTCTTCCATATTATTGGCTGGCACCCAGGAAACTGAAAGCTCAGTGTCACATAAGCAGCAATTTATGTATTTAGAGCAGTGTCCTTTTATTCCATGGAATATTATCCCAACAGAATTTTAACAGGAGGCAAAAATGTCCAATGCTCAAATGCTTTTGGTAGAACCTGGGTTAAACAACATTAGTTTTCTTCAGGTGGGACTTCTCGAGCCTTTAATATGCCAGTAAGGGCTGAGAATCAATGAGGACGATAGAGCGAGTACAGCACTTCCCATATTTTTGGCAACAGAATTCTGGCTTCTTCCATGGAACCATCTCCGGGGGTGGGGTGGGGTGGGGGGGGAGGTTCCTGAGTTCTGGGAAGCCATACCAATGTAGTGCCTGCAGTATTCCACATGACTGGGCAGCACCGCTTTTCAGCTCACTTTGGTTGGGTCTGTTCATCCACCTCTTACAGAATTAATCCTTTATTAATGTTTTTTTTTGTTTTTATGGCAAAAGGTTCACCCAAAGGCCATTACTGAGCTTTGCTACAAACTCTGGATATCCACATTCAGCACTACTGAATTGCTAAGGCTGAGCAGGGAGGAAGCCAGTTGTAACTTTAGTATCAGATAGACCTGGATTCAAAAGCCAATTCTGCCACTGACTAATGTGTCATCTGAAGCAAAAGGCTTAACTTCCTTGAGCCTCAATTTGCTTATTAGAAAAATGGGGCTGAGACCTACCCCTTGCAAGGCTGTTATGAAGATTACTGAGACGACACGCGTGAAGCACCAATTACGGCGCCTGGACTCACGAGGCGGTGGGCCAATGCGTCCCTTCTCCTCCCAGCACCTCTGTGTATCTGTTCCCTCTTGTGGGGCAAGGAAGACAGTCTATTAATTCATTCTGCAGCATTTCCTTTGTTCTAAAACCATCTCTTTCAAAACTCAAGGGCTCTCTGGTTTCTTGTGCTGGAGGCTGAGGAATGGGAAGGCAGCTGGGCTTCCCTCATTTCACACAAGAGGATTAATAGACTTTGATCAAACCCTCCTCAGCCTTTATCTTCCCAGCCTGAGAAGCCTTCCTCCCATCTGTCTTCATACACCCCTCAACCCAAACTCTGCCACTTCTCTGATCATATGAGCAGGCCTACAGGACAGTTGGGCAGATCTGGGTTCAAGTACGAACTTAACACTCCTGTGTGATTTGGGCCACATCCCTTGATCTCTTAGGAGCCTCCATTTTTTCAGCTCTAGAAAAGCTATTAATAGACCTCACCTATTTTCTGGAAAGACAGTATTACTTTGCTAGAGCACAGTGCATCCTAGGCCATCCATTGGCCTCTCATGCACTATGATGCTGCTCTCTTGCCCAAGACTCAGCAAACAGCTTTCTTTCCCCACACTCTTGAATGTGGCATCCAAGGCTCCCAACTGCTTCTCCAGCCTCAACTCTTGCTAATCCCTCCCACCTGCCATCATTCTTGCCATGACAGTCCCTTGTTATACCTGAACACTCCCATCTTTCTGATACACAGCCAGGCCTTTGGACATGGATCCCTCTACCTGGCCTACCTGTGGATCCCTTTGCCTTGTGACTTCCTTCAAGGGCCACCTTCAACAGCACTCACCTGTGAAGCTCTTCCTGACTATCCTCCATAGAACAAGCCACTCCTTCTCCAGGCCCTTACAACCCCACATACATCCCTAACGACAACCTCATCCCCCCTGCACTGTGAAAGTCTGTATCTGCCTCTCCACTAGGCTCACTTCTCTGGTTGTGCCACTCACCTTGGGAGAGTCTTTTCACCTCACTCAACTGTAGTTTCTTCACTTATAAAACAGAATAATCCTGGAAGTTCAATATGGTGCCTGGCACACAAGCTGGGCACTTCAGTCAGTGCTGGTTCATTGATTCAGGCAGTTCCGAGACACCACCCTCTGCCAGAGCCTCAGCAACAGAATTGAGGTGGGTGTCAGCTATGAGCAAGAGCCACAGGTCTGAAGGCACAAGCCGGCGCCTCAGGACAGGCCATCATCCCTCCCCAGAACCCCAGACAAGCTTCACAGACAGATGCCATGTGCAGAAGGATTCACATTTATTGGTTCAAATACAGTACCTAACACTTGCTAAACATGCATTTCACACTAATTGGTCACATTTCCACAGGTAGTCAATTCACAGAACAGGGCCCATCCCTTGCCAGCTGGCAGGGTGGGAGGTAGCAGAGGGCCTGGGTAGCCTGCAGAGCCCGCCAGCTATCATTTGGTCATGCAGGGTTGATGGAGTCAGGCTGGCGGGCAGCCCTTGGCCGGCCCTTTGGGGACAAGGGCTCAGGGACATCCCGTTTCCTCGATTCCTACACACAGGACTGTGGGTGGAGGTGGACCTAGGGCAGATAACCTGGGGGTAGGCTCGTGGATGTGTGTGCCACTAGAGCCCTTAAAGGTGGTGTCTGTGGGAGTGGTGCTCCCTATGCCCTGGAGCACAGGAAGGAAATGGAGGCCTCTTCAGGGGGGTGACTAGTCCCTGGCTGGGTAGGTGGGAAGGAATCCCCAGACACAGCCCAGACATCACAATGCAGCCACCAGCCCCTATGGCAGACCTGGGATGGCAACACAGACAAAAACACCAACACCCCAGGGCAGGCGGGGCTTCTTTCCCGACAGAAACATGTAAACAGAGCAGGAGCTACAGTATTCTTTTCCCACAGGATTCCTCAGAGAGGGATCGATCAGGATGTCGCTTAAGAGGTAGTTTTTTTTTTCTTTTTCATGGAAATTTGAATCAACAACATTAACACCTATTACAAGACATTTTAGAGAAAGAAAACAATGGTCATTAAAGGGCAAAGACGGCAGGGCTAGATCTGGGGGACTGGCCTCCACCCGTAACACAACTTTTGTTCTTGGGCTTGGAGCAGGCTCTGACCTTACTCACCGCCTCCCTTTGAGCCTACAGTTGATTCCTGTGCAGGCTGTGGTCCATTTAGGGCTTCAGGCCCAGAAGACGGATGCTAGATGGGAACTGGGCTAGACAGAGGGACCAGGCTTCTATGAGCGGGGAGAGGCAGGGCCACCGTGGCTCGTGTCGTAGGACAGCTAGAAGCCTTCAAGTCTCATGGTGGCCCAGGTCTGGCCAAAGCAGAAGCCCCAGCTTGCTCCAGATTTGGCAGGCTCTCTGGAGTTCCCGCCTTGGAGGAAACAGTTCAGGTATGGCTCCCAAGCCCAGAAAAAATGTTGCTGTGGCAGCCTAGAGAGGAGTTTCTGGGGATCCTGTAATTAAATACACATCCCTGAGCTGTGGCCCCAGAAACCCTTGTCTCCAGGCTAACCAGTTTCCAACACTTGGTGGAATGACTGCCGTTTCTCATCCTGACACACAGATAAAACATCATTTCACAGATACTGGACATAGATGCTTCAAGCCAAGGAGAAAGGGAGGATGATCAGTTGCAAAGGCAGAGGGGAGTGCAAGGGAACTCTCATGGGCTGGGGTAGGGGGAGGCAGGGGAGTAAGAGTAGCGGATTTTTTTGTTAAATTTTGTTTGTTTTTTGGGTTTTTTTTTTTTTTACTTTAAAAAAATCAATTAAAACATTCAAAGCTTAATAAAAGGGCTGGTCTGAAAGACTGGATTCTTAAAATAATTGCAAAAATTTCAAAAGCAACAAGGAAAAAAGATACACACCAGGGGCCCAGAGAGGAGGGCCTGGAACCACAGCTCAGCTTTCTGTCCTGCTGAGAGGCCAGGGTTCCCTTAATTCGACCAACCTTGGACATGGCTTAGATGCTGCCCACAGTGGGTTTGTCTGTCTTCATCAGTCCCATTCCCCCAGGAAATCAAGAACAAACAAACAAATGTAGGAAATGGGTAACAGAGCAATGCACCTAGCTCAGAGCCCAGGATTTTAAGGATCTGGTAACAGTGACCATGGCAGGTACTCACCTCCCTGAAAAAGGGTGGCAAGGTGAGAGGCAGGTTGATGTGGAGTGGGTGACATTCAGTGATGCCACAGAAACCCTTAGGATTCCCCATTCCTTGCTCTGGTTCTGGGAAACAGGACAGGGAGGATCCTGCTTACTTCCTCCTATCCCTGGGGGCTTGCCCACCTCTCTTGTGAGTGGGGCATAGGGGCTGGGTGTCCTCTGAGCCAGGTTGAGCGCTTTGAGACAGATTCTGGGGAATTTCTCCAGATTAAGGACGAGACCACCAAACCTTGCAAAGGACTCCAAAAGTCTACAAAGGCAGCCAGAGAGCATGAATAAGTTCCAAGATGCCAAACTTTTGTCTTGGGAGAAGAAAACATCAAAAAGGAGAGGGAGGGAAAGGCTTGCATGTTTCAATGTAGTGCAAGGAGGTGGGATTCTCCTTTTCCATGTAGCTTTCAGAGTCGTATTTTTATGGCATAAATTCTCACTCGGCTGGGCGCAGTGGCTCACGCCTGTAATCCCAGCACTTTGGGAGGCCGAGGCAGGCGGATCACGAGGTCAGGAGATCGAGACCATCCTGGCTAACGTGGTGAAACACTGTTTCTACTAAAAATACAAAAAAAGTTAGCCAGGCGTGGTGGCGGGCGCCTGTAGTCCCAGCTACTCAGGAGGCTGAGGCAGGAGAATGGCATGAACCCGGGAGGCGGAGCTTGCAGTGAGCCAAGATCGCGCCACTGCACTCCAGCCTGAGCGACAGAGCGAGACTCCACCTCAAAAAAAAAAAAAAAAAAAATCCTCACTCAAAGTGAGTGCTTTTGGTGGTTGGGGATCAGAGAGAGGGCAGAAAGAGAAATTAGAGAAAACATGCACAACTTTTCTCTCCTTCCACTAGCAAAAAGGCTACCTGTTAACCAAACATTATGGGGAAGAAAGCAAAAAACAAACATATCAAACCTCCCCCTCCAACCTTTCTCCGTGTCCTTCAAACCAAATTCACAAATACATCTAGTGGCTGACCTAATGTCTCCACGCTGCTAGCTACACTCCTACCTTCTCCTCATAATACCTGAGTTTGCAATGCAACACATTCACTTTACCCTGTTTAAAAAAAGCCCACGTCATAAAAGGACTGGTGCAGAAGACATTAAAGACGGTCCACAGGTCAGGCTCCGGCTCGGAACACACGGCCACTTGGCTCAGAGATTCTGCAGGGCTCTCGGCAATGAATGGGCTCTTTGTTCTGTGGAATCTGCTGCAAACATTTGTAAAACTGGATTTGTACAATGGCAACTTGCAGAACCTTTCCCCTACTCCACAAATTAACAACTTGCTCTGTTCAATACTACGTTGTTGGAGAGACATGTTCTTGCCTCATCAGAGAGCAATTTCTTTTGACACCCAACACAACGGGTAAAATGTTTAATTTGAAAAGCAATTTCAAAAATAATAATTGGACAGATGGAGGCCTCAGCAAAGAACGATGCTGTACACAGGAGCTGTCTTAGAGAAGGCATCTGTGATATGTGTCTCCTTCCCGATCTGGAGGAAAGCAGCTCAGAGTCTGACCTGTGGCCAAAGAATATGATCTAGTTGGTTAAATAAAATTCAGGGGAACAAGTATCGTGAACTTAGAAATAAACAGATACACACGAACACACAAGAATCTTCCCACTGACGTGAAAAACATGCTAGCTGGAGCTTTTCCTGAGGAACATGTCTCTTCCTTCTCAGAGCAACTGGGGAAACAGCATTGAGGAGTGATGTTCCGAGTTTTAGATCCATCAAGGGCCAAAATCATCACTCTGCTGGTACCCGTAACATTTCACCAGAAAGAAACAATTACAATCAGACATGGACTACCCAGTATGCACACGACGTGGTGCCCTCCTAGGTAGCTTTACTAGGTTGAGTTGGGGAGAGAGCAAACAGCCTTTGACTAAATAGGCAGAAGAAGGTGCCGTGGGCCCTTCCAACCTACCCAGGCATGCAGCCAACTAAGTGGTCTGCTTGCCACACTGGCTGTGAAAGATACCTGGGTGTAGGCAGGACAACTGCTACATTAAGGCGAAAAGGGAAAAAGCACCTGAAAGAGTTCAAAGACAGACCTGGTGTGGCGCTGGCCAAAGTCAAGAGGGTAAGGAACACGTCCTGGGATGAGGTGGGGCAGGTAGTGAGAGATCAAGGAGTCCAGGCCATGTCTGCAGAGGTAGCAGCCGGGCCATTAGGAACCTGAGGTAGTTTAAAGCCCCCCTTCCCTTCCAGGTGCTTCTGGCTCCAGCCCTCCAGGCCTTGGCTGGCCAGTCCACTGCTGAAGTAAGGGGCAGCTGAGCCACTCTGGGCCTTGGGCTTTGTGTCCTGGGTCCCTGAGGAAAACTGGTCTCACTCTGGAGAGAAAAGGAGAACTTGGAGAAGAACTTAGGGGCAACATTTCTGGTCAGCAGACAGGTGAATGGTCCTTCTCACTGTTTAAAAAAGCCTGAAGTTTTCGGATTTAGACCTGAGGGTGCGGTAGGAAGGGGAGGGGAGAGGAACAGATTTCAAAAGGGGAGTGTCTATTCTTTTTGCAGTCTGGCCTTGCCCTACTACCCTTTGAAGAAAACAAGGTGAAAGGAGAATAAATCAGTAGTGGGCACCAGGCTTCAGAACATGGCATTCTGCTCAGCTGGTTTTTCAAAGGGCCAATAGGAAGTCAAATGTGTAAGGGAGTGGGAAGGAGGAAGGTGGGCCTCAGGAGATCCAGGTAAGGAAACTAGGTAGCTGGGGGCCCCGAGGGATCTGGGAGGCGAGTCCTGTGGATCAAGTGATTGCCAGGACTTTGCCCAGATGGAAAGTTCGCAGTGGTAGACAATGATGGTGGTGCAGGGGTAAGGGGGGCAGCAAGGTGTGAGAACAGAAATTCTTCTGCCCTTAGGACTTGTTGGGTGGAAGGACACCTGCCTTAAACATGGTCACTGTGCCCTACTCTCTTAATTTTCACGCTTTCCAAGGAAAGGACATGGCTCAATCCTCACCTCCTGCCCTGTTGCTGTCTCACCAACCTTGCTTAGTGAATCTCCTAACAACACTTTGCCCCCTTACAGTGTGCCGTTTTATGTGGCAATTCTGTGGCTAAAAAAGGCAATTTGCTCTCTGACAGACAAATGTATGAGTCTGCTGAGAAAATGTGGAAAAAGTAGGGATGGCCACACCCCCCATTTCCATCGAGGTAGTCATCTTTGTCAACATTATGGAAATAGTCATCTTAGCCCCATCCCACCCTCTCCCTCAAAATACAAAAGAACTATTTCTAAACAATGACAACACTGTAACATTAAACATCTTCACATTCTGTAAACTGTAAGAAAATGCATTGGCTGCATTCACACAAAAGCATGTGCATCATGTTGAAGGCCATACATTCAACTCTGTCGTGAAATAAATATATAGAAAAATGAGGTTAAAAAAACAGACAAACAAAAACTCTTCTTGCTATGGAGGCAACGGGAAATGCTGCTCCACAGCCTCCATCTTGGTCTCTCTGGCTTTTCCCTCCAGAGCCTGTCCTGCCCACCCAAGACGCTGTGGTTGGCCTGAGGAGGGCGCCTGGAACAGGTCATTCCTTGCCCACACTGGTCTTGCAGGAATGCAGCACCACCTTAAAGAGGAGGGGCAGCTGCTCCAGGGGCACATTCACCATCTTTCCTGGGAACAAGGGGGGAGAAGAAGAGTTAGCAGTGGTCACTCTAGTGGACAGGCAAGTCAGCCTCCTTGGGCTGGTGGAGGGAGAGTATCACCTTGCTGAGTGACTGGGGCAAGAGAAGTGCCAGGAGTATCACAAAGGTTGGACACACTGGGCTAACATCCTAACATCCAGACCCCTTTGGGTGCCCAGGGAGCCTAGTAATGGTGCCAACTCATCATCATTCTACTACTCAGGGAATACTTAACTCTGTTCTAGGTGGTTAAATGCATTACCTCGTTGAATTCTCACACTATTTCTGTGTACTACTTTTTACCCTCATTTTATAGATAAGGAAGCTGAAACTGACAGGTAGTCAAAAAAACTTCTGTCCTGTTTTCTTCACCCCCTCAACCCCCGGTAGATTTTCTAAGTAATATTCTATAAAATATTGCACTTCAGAATGGTTTAATAGGTTAATAAAAGTACTAGGGGAAAAAGAAGCGGGGGTAAAGAGGCAAATACATTTGAGAAACTCAGGGTTAAAAGAGCTTTACAGATTTCTTGATTGAAGGACTTCTCAGAGCATTCAGTGTGCTAATATAATTTATAAATACCTAAGGCTGTGTTTCTTCTCGCAAACAGTACCTCTGAGTGACCTGGGGAGCCGTTCAAAAACACTGATTATCTCCAGGCTCCACCCCATTCCAATTAAACCAGAATTCTCCAGGTGCAACTCAAACATTGATTTTTTTTTTTTTTTTAAGTTTTCCAGGTGATTGGAAGTGCCGCCAAGGCTGAGGACCCAGTTCTATGGAGGAGAGTGGCATGTAATTGTTGACTTCCTTTTATTTCACAGAGTGCCTGCTTAATATCTCATGTGGTAAACTCTAGCTTAGAAAATACTGAGACAAACTGTCAAAATATCCCTAAAATTCCAATAGTTTAGGCCCAGCTCACATTTGCTAGACTGCTTTGTGGCCCAAGAAATAGAAAAAAAAATTCCCTTGTCAGATTGAAATAATTTTCCTTTAAAATCGTATTGCTTTCTCCAGAATTTTTATGTTGAATTAAAAAACTGTTTTGCTGAATTTTACAGGAAGAATCCCGGTCTACAGGTCACATTTCTGAGCTGCCCCTCAGTATCTGCTGGACAGCCAGAACAAGAATCTTTACCACATGAAGCAAGGCAACAACCAAAAAAGCCAGGATTTTATATTGAAATAGACCTATTTAAATGTCAGGAAGCTCAGAAGGGGTCAAGACCACATAGAAACATACATACATACACACACACCCCAATACATAAAATTCCTCTGCAAATACTGGATTTTAAACTTTATTTTTCCTATTCTTATTTTAATTTTTTTAGAGATGAGGTCTCACTATGTTGCCCAGGTTGGTCTTAACTCCTAGCCTCAACTGATCCTCTCGCCCCAGCCTCCTGAGTAGCTGGGATTATAGGCATGAGCCACTGTGCCCAGCTAAAGACATCACTTTAAATAAATGATCCCTCAAAGCTCATGGGAAATTCTGTGAAATGAAGATAATTTTAAAAATTGAGATATAATTCATGTATCATAAAATTCACTCTTTCAAAGTACACAATTCAAGAAATTAAGTTAATTTGAGATACTCTGAGTCTCTGTTTCCTCATCCATAAAATGGCTATAATATCGCCAACCACCAGCGGAGACTGGTATGAGATTAAATGATATAAGGCCACAAAGTACCCTGCATATCATAAGAGCTCAGGAAATTAACTTCTCTTCTCTATGGAGAATGCAAGCTTCTCATTGTAACAGACCTTTTTTGAGGGCAAGGGTGAGAACTCTTTCATGCAGTTGGTGATGGGCTGGAATGAGCACCCTGAAAACACTGCTTGCCTCATTCCCTTCACAAGCTAAGAGAAGCAAGGAAGGGTTGGGAGCCCAAGACCCAGAATGTTACCTGCAATATATCGAATCTCAGGTAAGCACATCATGAGATCAGGAAAGCGGTTCGGCTGATGTGTGTATTTATATTCAGTAAAATCCTGGCAAATGTACCAGTATCGTTTATTCAATTGTTCCAGCTGTGAGGCACTGGTCAGACCCCTGATATCTGTGGGAAAAAAAAAAAAAACGCACACACACACAGGGAATGGGATGGGCATTCTAATGTGGAAGAAACACCAGCTCCTTAAATATGTTCATTTTTCAACTAAGTTACTAAACATTGTCACAACAGGAGATCTCCTCTGATAGGGAGGAACTAAGTTCTACCTAAGGGAAGAGAAATAAGAGAGAGAGGAAAAAAATACAGAGGACAGTAAGCAGACAGAGCCCCTCGAGGGCTAAGGTTTCTCTCAACTTCATACCAAACTCCCAAAACAACCAGAGAATACCAGAAAACACTAAACAAATGACTGAATAACCTACCTTTCCAAATTAATCCTTCACAATATCTTTAAATTTGCCCTTCGCTGGAACCAATCAGAAACCTTGCCAATACCTACACATTCATGCTTGTAAAACACACACACACACACACACACACAGAGCACCCTCCTATGCGCTTCTGTTCTTAATCTTCTTCCTGGGCTGTCCCTCCATTTTTTTTAGATAGGGCCTCACTCTGTCACCTAGGCTGGAGTGCAGTGGTGTGATCAACAGCTCACTGCAGCTGGCTCAATAGATTCTCCCACCTCAGCCTCCTGAGAAGCTAGGACTACAGGGTGTGTGCCACCATGCTCAACTAATTTTTTAAATT